>NC_133617.1:72349191-72649191 GCF_048593235.1 Sminthopsis crassicaudata | reverse complement strand
GTTTTCCCACATCATTCCTCCAACATTCATCATTATTTGTTCCTGTCATCTTAGCCAATCTGACAAGTGTGTAGTGGTATCTCAAAGTTGTCTTAATTTGCATTTCTCTGATCAGTAGTGATTTGGAACACTCATATGAGTGGAAATAGTTTCAATTTCATCATCTGAGAATTGTTTGTTCATATCCTTTGACCATTTATCAATTGGAGAATGGTTTGATGTCTTATAAATTAGGGTCAGTTCTCTATATATTTTGGAAATGAGACCTTTATCAGAACCTTTAACTTTAAAAATATTTTCCCAATTTGTTACTTCCCTTCTAATCTTGTTTGCATTAATTTTGTTTGTACAGAAACTTTTTAGTTTGATGTAATCAAAATCTTCTATCTTGTGATCAATAATGATCTCTAGTTCTCCTCTGGTCGTAAATTCCTTCCTCCTCCACAGGTCTGAGAGGTAGACTATCCTCTGTTCCTCAGATTATTATCTCATTCTTTATGCCTAAGTCATGGACCCATTTTGATCTTATCTTGGTATATGGTGTTAAGTGTGGATCCATATCTAATTTCTGCCATACTAATTTCCAGTTTTCCCAACAGTTTTTTCCAAATAATGAATTTTTATCCCTAATGTTGGTATCTTTGGGTTTGTCAAAGACTAGATTGCTATAGATGTACAAAGGGAAAGGATTAAGGATGCCTAAAGGGGAGTTGTTTTGGCAAGAAGGATCACCTCTTTATGAGAGATAGTTTTGATGAAGGAAAACAGTGGAGGAAGATGTCTGAGTTGATATCAAAAGGAAAAAAGTTACCTTTTTTAAAATTTTTTTTAATGAAGTAGGAAATAAAAAACTCAGCTAAGAGGATAAGAAAAGGAGTTACCTTGGGAGGTTTGCAAAAGAATGAGGACTGGAACAGCTTCTGAGGTGAGTGGGTTGATGAACTGATTATAAGAGTGCCTTGCTGCAGTGAGGGCCTAGCTAAGATCATGCTACATAAATTTGTGGTAGACCCAGTCAGTAGTTTCATGATAAATTGAAGAGAGTAAATCAGCTGTCTTTCTCCAATTCTATTCAGTGGCATTTGAATCTGGGTGAAGAATGGTGGGAGTTTGTTGAGATGCATTTAGCCATAGGATAAACAAATGTAAGAGTAAAGTTGAAGTTGTTCATCAAGGTATTTAGATTGAGGAGGGAGGGAGTGAAGGTGGAAGTGATTAGGAAAGAATTGGAGAGGGATAGGTGTGGAGGACATGACAGATTAGGAGTTTAAGACAATGATGGAATGATAAACAATTTTAAGATAAGGGGATTTCAAAGTCTATTAACATGGAAACAGAACAGTTGAGGATGATAGCAATATGAGGAACATGATCTTTTTTTCCATCAGAGGTGGACTGAACAGATCACAGAAACTGTAAAAATAGATAAATGTGTATGTTGAAATGTGACAGAGAAACAGGAATTATGATAGAGAGGAAAGCTGTGAGTCAGGCAGTAAACTCATTTACTGTCCTGGGCACCTATACAGTTTATAGCTGATAAAGGTGCTTTTGCTACAGATGCTTGAAATAGATAGGTGAATTTTTTTTTTTTTAACATTAGTGCAAACAAGGGGAGAGAATTCAAGGGCTAAAAGGGATTTCTATCGGCTGAGGAAGGCTTTTTGGAAGTGGCATTGTATGTGCCATCACTGATAATTTTTAGAACCCCTTTATATGATTCTCACATTTATCTGTCAAGCCCTGAATTTTCCCTCCCTCCTTCAGTTCTGCATTAATTGGCTATTGAACGTCTTAAATTCAACATGTTCAAAACTAAATAAATTACTTTTTACCCCAAACTGTTTCCTCTTCAAATTCCTAATAATATGGATGATATCCCCATCCTTCCAGTAATCCAGGTATGAAACCAAGCTGTTCAAAATCAAGGTCTACATTCTCTGTCATTCCCTGTAACCAATTTGTTGGCAAATTCCATCTATTCTACTGCCACATCTCCATGAGCACTTCTCTTTTCCCTCAAAACCCCTCCTCTGATACTGTCATCCACCCTGGCATAGGCCCTTATTCACATCTGGACTATTGAAATATCCTTCAAGTTGGTTTCTCCACACACACACACACAATTTCCAGTCTTATACTACTTCTTCCCATGAACTCTAGGATCCATCGACAGTCTACCTTGCTGTTTCTTTTCTAAGACACTTCATTTTTGATTTTGTGCATTTTCACTAGATTGCTCTTCCCTTCCACTTCTACTCCTGGTTTCTTCAAGTCCCAATTAAAATCCCATTTTCTACAAGAAATTTTCTAATCCCCTTAAATCTAGGCCTTCCCTCTGACACTACTTCCAATGCACCTTATATTTTTTGCACATAATTGTTTGCATGTTGTGTCCTCCATTATAATGTAAACTCTTGGAGGGCAGGGACTATTCTTGCTTTTTTCCCTTGTATTATTAAAATAAATATTAGAATATTAGATATATAATACATAAACCCTTTGAGGTTTGCAAAATGACTTATATGTACTAACTCATATTCCTAGCACTTAGCAAAGTGCTGAATACAAAGTAAATTCTTAAGTGCTTGTTGACTAGCCTCCTGGAACACTCTCCCAAACATTACACATCATAGCACTGCCCCCTTTCTCTACAATCCAAGACTAAGGCTGAAGATTTTTGGAAGCTCATTGATGCCCTCTGGTGGCAAGCAGTTTTAACTTCAACATCAATTATGATTTGTGCTTCCCATTTGTGCTCTTGCTAATCTAATAAATCTTTACTTTACCTTACTCTGAATGTTTCTACCTTTCCTTAATCCCTGGAGAACTATCTTGTTGCTTATCCCTATTTTTCCTGTCTTTATTCATCTTTCCTCCCCAACCCTCAAATATTTTCCTTTGATCTGCAGTGTTACTTCTCTCCCTAATGAAATGATAAGCACAGGGGAATATATATTTACAAAGAGAAATGCAAACTAGTTCTTGCTCTCCACAAGATTATATTCTAATAGGAGGAGACAACACATAGAAGTTTCTGTTCCAAGGTACTGAAAAATCCTGCAGTTACAAGTAGGCAAGATGATAGTAACAGATCTTCTTTAATGTCATGTTTCTTTTTTCCCCTCAATAGTATTTTATTTTTCCAAATAACATTCATTTTTGTAAAACTTTTGTGTTCTAAATTTTTTCCCCTCCCTAAGACAGCAAGCAATCTGAAATAGGTTAAATATGTGCAATCCTTTTAAACATATTTCCATATTTATCATGTGCAAGAAATAAAAGACCAAAAGGGGAAAAAATCCTTAAAAAAAAAAAAAAAAAAAGGGAGAAAATTCTATGCTTCAATCCACATTCAGTCTCCATACTTCTCTCTACATGTGACTGGCATTTTCCATCCCAAGTCTACTGGATTTTGAATCACCAGATTGTTGAGGAGAATCAAGTCCATCACAGTTGATCATGACATAAAACTGTTGTTACTATGTACAACATTCTCCGGGTTCTGCTCACTTCACTCCGCATCAGTTCATGTAAGTCTTTTCAAGTTTTTCTGGAATCAGCTTGCCCATTTCTTATAGAATATTCCATTATCTTCATATATCATAACTTATTCAGCTATTTCCCAACTTGGAAAGGGCTGGAATTCTGTAGAAATGTACTTGCAACAAGGATACTCACAGCAGGGTGCTAACTAAATGTGATTGATGAGATGATTGTTCTCTAGTTCACACATACTTAATACTTAGCATGGTGATGTAATGGTTCTCTAGTTCACACATAATCAGTATGCTGTAATGATGTAATCATGCTCAGATATTTAAGGGCCGAGAGGAGTGGAGAGACATTCCATTTCTGACCGTCCTCCTGGTGGCTCTCCTGCTTCTTTCACTTCTCCACGAAGACCAAGGCTGATCCCGAGATCCTCCAGAGAGCTAGCCCGGGCATCTCCTCAATGTCCTGTTCCTTGCCACTTACAAAAAAATTTGCAGGTATGGATCTTTTCTTTTTTATGATTTCTTTGGGATATCCTCCAGTAATGGCATTGTTGGATCAAAGGATATGCACAGTATGATAGGCTTTTGGGCATAGTTCTAAATTGCTTTCTAGATTGGCTGGATTGTTTCACAATTCCACCAATGATGTATTAGTGTCCCTGTTGTCTCACATTCCTTCTATATGTATACTTTTCTTGTCAACTTAGCCAATCAAAACATATTCCTGATGCTTAAATTCTCTTCTTTGGGTCTTCAATAGCTTTGGCTGCTTCATTCCTACAAAAGCTGTTTTACCTGTATCTCACCAGGGAGGAAGGGCTGGCTATTTTTGTGTCTACCATCCCCAGGTCTCTTTGGCTTATCTGCCTTTTGGTGACCATCGGTCAGTAACTGGTGTTGGGACTGGCCGTGGTAAGCCCCTTCTCCGCGTAGGTTTCCCTCCAGGATTCAGGGTTGGAAGTGGTTTGATCCAATTGGCATAGGCTGCCATTGTGCCTCTTCCTCAAGGTGCCTTGCTGCTTTAGGCAGATTGGCTTGCCTAGTTGAAAAGGAGGCAAATAAGTTCAGAGAAAAAAGCCTCTCTAGTCATTTTACCCTAGAGAGTTGAGAAGAGAACCATGTTGAAGGGAAAGAGAACTGGTGTTGGATATTCCAAAGTTTCTTAGGCTCAAATCCTGGCATTATGTGGGAAAAAGGCTTTACTTTTCTCTGCTGTAAAGTCAGGACCCTATCATAGTACTTACCTTACCCGGGCGGCCATGAAAATTAAATGGGAGAATTATTGTAGAACACCATGTGAAGTGAACGCCAGCTATCATTGAGCAGCATTGGAAGGGACTTCCAGCCCACTGCTTTGTTTATCAAATCAGGCTACTGATGCAGAAAGGCTTTCTGGGCAAAGAGCACGTCAGTAATAAGCAGCAGAGCCAGCAGGATTCAGAGCTAGGCCATGTGACTCAGTTATGTTTGTCCTAGTCCAGAGCATCGGCACTCTCCGCCAGCTTCCACCCTGGGTCTCCCAAGTTCCTCTGCAAGGGCGCAGTGGGAGCCCCAGGGCTGGAAGGGGCCTTTTCTCCCCGAACCAAAGCAGGACAAGCTGCTTACGAATCCCCAGGCACTCGCCTAGACTAGGGCAGCTCTACTTCGGAAATGAAGAGTTCTCTTAGAACTTTCAGCTGTCCTTACACATTTTACAAACTGCAATAGAGGCTCTCTCGCTCAGGCCTGCAAATGGATACTATTAGCAAGTTAAAGAAAAAGTCAGGGCTGTACTGGGCAGGAATCATTCCATAACGAATCACCCCCTCTGTCTGAGGTGTGGAACCCGGAAAAACGGAGTTGGCAATCCTTTCCCTCACGGGAAGATAACAAATTCCATGGGTTTAGCTGTGCTAAAATTTGGGGGCTTAGTGAAAATTGATGAATGAAGGCAACACAAAATTGTGGAAGTGGGAAGTGGCTTTATAACTATAGCAAATGAAAAAACAACCCAACAATAACAGAAAAGACCCAGGCTGAGTTCATTGAAGAATGTCTTTATTGGCCTTTGCAAAGCACAACCGTGACTATGAACGTCATGGATTTGGGCTAAGAAAAAGTTAAGGTCCTAAACGCTTGCAGCTGTTTGCATTTGCTGTTTTAAGTCACAGTTTAAGGCACTAGAATTACACGTTTGGAAAACTTCTCCATGGAGGGCAACATAGCAGAGCTTTCTCTACAAAGCCCCCTCCCCCTCGCCTTCCCCTTTTAGGGGACCTTCCACTTACTCAGCACTCACATCTGTGGTAGGCATCTCTCCCATTAAAAGGGGAGGCCTTCGGAGGCCGGCACTGGTTTTTTGGGGGGCTCTGAATCACAGTGCCTGGCACAGTGATCAATAACGAACGCTTAACTTGTCAGCGTCTGCATTCTTCAGCTGCGCGTCCACCCTCGGCAGTGGGGAGCACCCCAGAACGTTAGGAGCGGATGGGAGCTAGGGCTGGAGGGAGGAGAAAAAGGTCTGGAGCCACCAAGTGGCCTGGAGAAGGAAGGGAGGGACAGTCGGTGAGAGAGGTTAACGCGGGGCTGCACCTCTCATCAGGTAATACCGTATTTCTCCAGCTCACACAACAAGATGGGAGTTGCTGGGTCGGGAGGCCAATGGATGAGTGGCAGGTCACGAGAGAAGCCGAGGCGGGGAAAGGCAGCAGGACAAAGAGCTTGCCTAAGCGGGAGCCGCCGCTTCCCCGCCCCCCTCGGGGTGGGAGCTGTGTCTCGCGGCATTAGCCAACCTAGGGCCTTCGGGTTAGGAGAGCGCCGGAGCCCGGCGCGCCCCAGGCCTCTCACCCCGTCCGACAGAGCCCCGCTCCCGGCAGCGTAGTCTTAGAAAGCTGCCCGCCGAGAGGCCTCGCGATCTGCACCCGGGGCTCCGGCTAACCAAAGCCTGCAGGTGTCAGGGGCTTCCGGACTCGCTGGCCCTCCCCCCACCAGCTTTCCTTCCCGGGTCTCCGGCCCCTCCCGGACTGGGGCTCCTCACCCTGTTCTGAACGAGCAGACTGGGAATCTCGGGAATCGTTTAAAATTCTTGCTCTGCTGCTTCCTGGCTGTGTGGCCCTGGACAAGTCGCTAGCCTTCTCTGGGCCTCGATTTCCCCATCTGTAAAAAGGAGGAGCTAGATTTCACCGTCACTCCCGATTTCGGGAGCAGTCTCTTCATTCAAAGGCCGCCGAAGAGTGGAGAGGTGAGAATTAGAACTTAAGCCGGGGTGGAGTGTCACGCCCTCTTCTCCAGTCTCCCGACAGCTTTCTCCCGCAGATGCGTCTGCAAATGCGTATGCGCTTGCGCCTGCGCAGCTCTGAATCCAGGATGGCGGCCCCACTCGAACTTATGCCCCTTGTCACGTGACGACAGCAACTCCCGGCAACCAGCCGACTATAGGGTTGAGAGAAAACGCACCATTAACATGTGACTAGGAACGCACGGGACATCATAGGCTCTAGCCACTGTCACGTGGTACGAACTACGGTCTTCACTCCCCCCACCCCCGCCCTCACCTCTACGAAGGGTCCCGGCGGAGGAGCCTGCGCGGAGAGAAGAGAGAAAAGGGGGCGGGGCGCCATTGGTCACGTGCCCCTCATCTTTCCGGCGCGCGCTCCCGCCCGCCTGCCCGCCCGCTCGCCCCCGGCCCCGGCTCCTCCTCCTCCTCTCGCCATTGCAGTCGGACCGAGCAGCCCAGCGCACCGCGTGGTTGGGGGACCCGGGGGCTGTCGCTGGAGGAGGCAGCGGCGGCGGCGGCTGCTGCTGCTGGCGAGGGGGTGCCGACAAGGTAAGAGTGGGCCCCGGCGGGGCTCTTCTCCGTCTCCCTCCCCCCTGCGCACGGCGGCCCAGCGGCCTCCCCCGGGCCCGATCTCCCGCGGGCGTGAGGCAGGGAGCCGGGGTCTCTGACGCGCCGTGCGGCGCTCTCGGGAGAGTGGTGCGGTCGCTGCCTCTGGGCCCTGGCGCCGGCCCCTGTCCCCGCCCGCCTCTTGCTGCCGACCCCCCTCCCCCATCCCCGGCCTCGCTCCCGCGCTCGGCCGTTACTCTCCCCCATTGTGCCGAGGAAACAAAATGGCGGCGGTGAGGCCCCGGTGCGCGCGCATGTTCCCTTCATCCTCACGCCCCCCAGCCCCGTGCCCAGCGGAGCTTCGCGCCGGTGTCGGCGGCATGCGCGTGCCGGCCCCGCATCCTGCTTCCCCTCACGGGCCTTGCTCGGCCCCGTCCGGGAAGCGTGCGTGCGTGCTAGCGGGCGGGCTGCTAGCCTCCTGCCTGCCGGCGCGGCCTCCGGCTTTGTCCTCCGTCCACGCCCCCCCTCCCCAGGCCGCTCCTCCGAGACCCACGGGCACGGCGGGGATCCCGCCCACCCCCATCCCGCGGGCGGCGGCTGAGTCTCTATCCTAGGCTAGGTTTCTGGGTTCGGGACGGCCGGCGCGGGCCCGCGGCACACGCCCCTTTTTGGTACAGCATCCCCACCGGGGACTTCCTTTATACTTGATCCCCGCTTGCGGCCCGGCCCTACCCTGCGCCTGGGCACCGGGGCCAGGAGTCACGGGCGGGTGGGCTTCCGGAGGAGGCGAGCCTCGCTTGGGCCTCTGTGCGGATTGTGACGGGATAGGGTTGCCTTTGGCCTGGTCTTCTCCGAGCCTTGTCGTTGCTTATTTTGAGCTGATGGAATGGCTGCATTTTTGTCTTGTTGGAAGCTGCCACTGGTCTTTTTGGTGAACGCCGCTGCCTCCTTTGTCCTCTTCGGGCGCGTGGGTGATCCTTTAGGTGCTCAGAGCCGAGCCCGGGCTAGCCTGTAGTCTTCCATCTCTATATGGGCTTTAGGCTGGCTGATCTTTTCCTTGCTGCTTTGGAAAGGGAGGAGGGATGGGGAATGACTTGGGTTTATGTAGCTAAGGGTTATTTTCTGTAAAAGAAAAGGGAGATTTAATAATTGGCTTTAGGGAAACTTTTCCATACCCCACTGGAATGTTCCACCCCCCAAAAAAGGAAAAGAAGAATCATTAGTAATGTGTGCTTGAGATTGTTAAGCTAGTCATCTTCCAGACTGAACTGGGGATTTGATTAAGCCTTTCATTGTTCCCTCTAGATTACACTGAATTGAGTTTTTCTTAACATTTGTAAATTTAGATGGTGAGAAGCTGTTTGCTACATCTTTGAAATCGCATATTCAGTTGTTAGGATGCTAAGGTACCAGATTTGGTCTTTCAGCGGCCCTGATGATGAAGTGTGCAAATCAAGAATAGTAAAACGGCGAATTCAGAGATGGGGAGAGGAAGAAATTCCCTTGCCACTTTTCTAGTACTTTGTAGGCTTGAATTATTGTCTTTGTCCATCTTTAACGTGCAAAAGTAATCTCAGATTTTAACCAGCTACTAATATTTTACAGAGATCGTGAGTGAAATTTGGTTGTCTCTGTGCTTGAATTCTGGCCGATGGTTTGTGCTGAGTGTAGGACCTGGCCTCTTACGTTAGGGCCAGGTTCTTGGTCCCTAAGCTTGGGATCTAAGTACATCACCGAGCTACTGAAACGTCCTTAGTCAGTTGGAAGCCTTTTCACTGAAGGAAAATGGTCCTAGGGAACAATTTCTCATTGTTTCCAGTATACTCACAATTCTACAGGCTCTCTCCTTTTCTGTGGACTGTTGGATTCAGATTATTTCTTCTCACATTTGAGAATTTGTTTTCAAATGGTGTGTTGGCACTAGTGTTAATATTTTGATTTCCAGAGTCTCACAATGTGGTACTTTTTTGTACATTCCATCTAAATACCTTGTGATAGAATAGAGGAGGTATCAAAGGAAGATCAAGTGTTAGGAGTTTCCTAAGAATAGCATCTTCCTTATTTATGGTAGCATCATCTTGTCTATCCACCTTTTGGTTGGTCTTTAGCAGAACTTCTATACTGAGAATGAAATCTTTTAAATTTTAGTTTAAGTGGGTACCTAACATCTATATGGACTTTGTATCCTTATGTAATTTGTTTCAAATTGCATCTTTAATTGCTTCTGAGAGAAAAAAAGTTTTTTTGTAATATGTGGCATGCAAACCTATATCTTTTGACCCCAAGGCTAGTGGTCTTTTCTTCTATACAAAACTTCTACCTCTCAACTGATGGTGTGGGCATCATATTTCTTGTTACAGTTTTTGGTTGCTTAGGCTACAATAACTTTAGCTTGTCTTTTTTTTTTTTTAAGGTAAGTGGATGTCTGCTTCTGCTGGACATAAAAATGTTGGCAGAAATAATGCTTCTAAACATGAGTTAGGTGTATGTGTTTTGTTCATCCTCATCAGTTTATTAATTTTATGTCTCCTAGGCTATATGATCTGTTAAACATCCAGAGATTCTTCCAAGACAGTACTTGACAGGTATAACAATATAGTTGACAAATAGTTAAGTTAAACTAGAATTAGAATAGTTTCTGTTCTTAAATGTATGTCGATCAGTTGAATTTCCCCTTTCCCATCCTAATGGCTTAATTTAACAAACTTAACAATTTTGAATTGCAGCTTTTAGTTACTAAGGTTGCATTAGAGACTGTCTTCTATTGCATATTATTGATAAATTTTTAGGGAAATAATGTAATGGTAATAGTTAAAATGAATCATTCTTATTGTTTTAACATGTGTACAATGCCTTTGCATTCAGATTTGGACTCTGTTCATTTGAGATGTTGAAACATTTCATTTGAGCTAGTCCCATTGGAAATACAAATTTAAACATTTTTTTGAAAAATACTCTTAGGCTAACTTTAAATGATTTCGGTTAAAAGTAATGTCCTCAGTCAGCAAGCATTAAAGGCTTATGTGGCCTTTAGGACTGTTGCTAAGCAACAGGACCACATAAAAAGGCACAGGTCCCTGTTCTCAACAAACTCACATTTTAGTGGAGGAGATAAGCATGTAAATGATGTTATGCCTACAAGAAACATGTACAGTATTAATGGGAGGCTGAAGCGTCAACTCTTGGTTATTTCATAATGGATTATTAGACTATTTGATTCTTTCCCCCTCTCCCCCCAACTTTTACTGCCTTTTCACTTTTTTTTTCCCCTACCACTGTCAGAGGTGGCTTGGATAAATTAAATGAGATAGAGCACATAAGAGTTTACTTATGCTTCTACTTAGTTTAATAGTTTTGTGGTCTAAGATGGGAACTACTGCTTTAAAGAGCATTTTTTCTTTTTCTGTGGGTTTTCATAGTCCCATACTATTACAGTGACTTTGACCTTAACTAATCAAAAATTAGCTTGGTACTTGACTGTAGTAAGAAGTGAGTGAAAGATTGCTGGCAGTTCCTTCTTATAAATGGAAGATTACCAATGGTTTTTAAATGTTTTACACAAAATTAGTTATGTGAGGGTTTCATTTTGTATCAATCTTATTTTGCCTGTATTTGTATTAGATCTTGTTTATTACTAAGTGGCATTGATACTCAAGTTGACATCTTCAGATTTGTTAAGTCAATTAAATTATTTTCAGTTGGGCTCTTCATAATTCCTGAAGATGTAAAACAATTGCCCCTTCATTTTACTGATCAGAGTGGTCAGAAATGGAAATAGGATATATACATGGACTAATATTAGTCCAGGCCTTAGTGCCTTTTGAATGGAAACTTATTCCCTCTAGGATTTGTATTAACTCCCAGGCTCTTATTAAGATTTGATTGATATGTTATTTCATAAATATGGAAATACTAGTCACTAACATAAATAGAGCTAATATTGGTAGAAGCCTGTTGCTGTGGGGGGGAAAATCACTTCATTGAATTATTTTTAATTATTTAATTAGATTGGTTCTTGGACATCCTATTTTAAGCCACCTACCTAAAGTCTTATTAGCTTTGGTGTAGAGCTTAACAAAGATTGTGCTCAATTGATATATAAGGCTGAAGAATCTAGTGCCAAAACCCCTTCCTCTTTCCATCCCAAATCTTCACCCAGGGTTGGTCCCATACCATAAGTGAAGCATTAGAGAGAAACTTATTGGATGTAACTCGATTTTTACTAACTAGTATAACAGTTTACATTTGTATGACTCTGTGGTTTACAAAGTACTTTCCTTGCAGTGATGTAAATTTGAAGTAGTATAACTTCGAAAAAGTTATTTTCATTTTGTATTTTATTTTCATTTCATCTACAAAATGAAGAACCAGGTTTGGAGGACTTGCCTGGGGTCACACAATTATGAAGTGTTGGAGCCTTGATGATGCTAATCTAGTTCTTTCTTGACCTCAAATCCAGTGTGTTTTTATTCACTATTATGCCTTAAACTGATTTTTGTTTTGAATGTTGTCAGGTGGCCCTGGCTTTTGTGGAGGGCAGGGTGACATATAAAAAACTTGTGAGGTGAGAATACAAGAACATATTCCATTTGAAGGAATAGGAATCTTTTTATTTTTCTGAGGCTGGGGTTAAGTGACTTGCCCAGGGTCACACAGCTAGGAAGTGTTAAGTGTCTGAGACCAGATTTGAACTCAGGTCCTCCTGAATTCAGGGCTGGTGCTCTATCCACTGCTTCCACCTAGCTGCCCCCGGAATCTATTTTTTAATGTCAAGTTGAAAGAATCTCATTCTGGTAATTGGGAGAGATTGTCTAATGGCATTTTGAATGTTTTCTTTGTATTATACATGTATTTCAGGTCTGGTGAAGTTAGACTAGTTATTGGAGGAAAAACTTGATCCTCCATCATTAAAATGCTTTAATATTTTTTTCTTGTTAGGATGCTTTTCCTTTACTTGAATATTTAGAAACAGCATTTCGGTCTTTAATAAGACTCACCATCAAGTTGACTTGTTTTTTGGCCCCCCCCCCTTTTTTTTTTTTAGGTCACATGCATGGAATTAGGATTCTGGGTTTACTAGACTCTAGACCTACCATTTTTGTTAGTCTCTAGAAACTTTGCACTAGCAAAGGTTTATGGGTAGAAGGGCTACTATTATCCTGAAGGACTAAGGGAAAATACTTCCCAGTGGAAAGCATGTCTTTGAGGAGAACAATAGAAATGCATGCTTGTTGTAATCAATTTTCTGTTAACATTTTACACCTTTTCCTTCAGACTATTCCAAGCCCTACTAGCTCTACTTTTTTTATTTGTATAGTACCTCATTTATCTCTCAGATTTGTGATGGTTATTTATCTCCCAGCATTATACCTCCCCCCAAAGGTTGTTTTTTTTTTTTTTAAATCAAAGATTATAAAAATGTTCATCTTTGTGCAGCTTGGGAGAATTTTTTTTTAGGGTATATGAAAACTGTTCATTGCTTTCTCTCAGCTGAAAAAAAGAATTCAATGCCCTGATCAGAGCAAGAGTTTGAACTGGATTGAGTTAATTGTGCCACACATGGCTTAGTTGTATTTCACAGCTTTATTCTGTTATTTCCTTATAAAATTAAAATCACAAAGACAGTTGTGTTGTAGAAGTTTTGGGGGCTGTGTGCCAAAAATCATATGCACTACTGAAAAACTTTTTAGAAAGGTATTGCCTTTTACAAAGAATAGAATCAAATTAATGAGATGTATTCCATGACTATTTATTACCAAGGGATTTTTAAGATTGGTTTAGATTGTATATATGAGATAAATAAAATAGCATATCAGTTTGTTAGGCTATAAAGGACTCTGGCTTTTTAAAATAACTCTGATAATTACCCCTTAATTCTATCCATGAAAACATACATCATCTATTGCTATGTAATTGCATTGTGGCTTGATGCTAGAGAAACAGCTGCTGGTGAAGTGATTATCAAAACTAGCTAGTATGGTATTAAATATGAGACATTAAATTACTAAGACTTTTCATATCCTACTTGTTTTCATTGGTTTTATTGACTTGGAGGCAATAATGAAAATATAGTAAGTAAAGGTATTCTACTTTTTATACTTCAGTACTTATAATTGGTACTTTTTCTTTTTAAGTCACCACTATATTTTATTTCATATCACTTTCTTTAGACAGTCTTTTTATTATACCAGAAAGCTATCCCTTATAACAAAGACCAAAAAAACAGAGGGAAAAAAGTAGTTTACAAAAACTAAACACATCAAATACATCTTTTGGTATATGTAGTATCTCACATCCATAATTCCCCACCTTTGCAAATAAGATAGAAAGGTGTAGTCTTCTCATTTGCCCACTTCCCTCCCCCCTTTTTTGGGGGGGGAGGGGTAAACCAGGCCTGTGAGAGGTATCATTGTTTGAAGAACTCCCAGGGAAGAACCAAATCTGCTTTATATTGGTACTATGGCTTTAGAGAGTTTCCTGGGACAGAGAAGAATGCTTTCTCAGGGTCACACAATTTAGGCTTTGGGGCCTAAATTGATCATCATTAATTTGGTACAATATCATTTTCATTTCCAAATATATCCCTCTCCCCTCTCAGCTAGAGCTATCTCATAATGAAGAAAAAAATGGGGAAAAAAAAAGCACTTATAGAAAACTTAGCAATGAATCAGTTGAGTTTGACAATATATGCAATATTCTGCACCTCTGTCTTTGCAAAAAAGAGGCACATTAATTTTATTTTTTTTTGACTATGCTTGATCATTATAATTATATAATGTTCATTTAAAAAAAGTTATTCTTTCCATTTATGTTATTTTTATTTTATATGTTGTCCTGTTTCTTCTCTCTGCATCTGTTCAATTTTCTATGTAGTCTTTGTTTTTGTTTCTTATGGTGCAGTTATATTTCATTAACATTCACATATCACAGTTTGTTTGGCTATTTCTCAGTTGATGGGCATCTACTTTGTTTCTAGTTCTTTGCTGCTACAAAAAATGCTGTTACAAATATTTTGATGTGTGTGGGACTTTTTCCACTTTTTGGAGGGCCCAGCGGTGGGAACTCTTGAGTTAGAGAGTATGAGCATTTGAGGCCCTGTTAACATAATTCCAAATTGCTTTTCAGAATGATTGAAACAACACTACCAATATGACCTTTGTGTACCAGTCATGTTTTATTTCATACATATTGTCACTAGGGTATTTCTAGATTAAAAAAAAATGTTGAATATAAACAGTATTTTAGCCTACATAATATAAAAAAGTTTATTGTTGATGAAAAGGACTTGTTGCAACTTTTCTTATTTTATGGAGTTGAGTTTGAAATGAAAAGAATTCTTCTCCCCCCCCCCCCCCCCCCCTGTGTTTTGGAGATGGGCCACATAATGAAGCATCAGTAGTGTTGCAAAGTATTTTGGTTGGGAATGTTTACTTTATATGCTTTGTGAACATCAAGGTCCATCATTGGCACCTGTAATTCAACCTTCAACCTTTATTTTGTGGTCCAGGCTAGTTCAGGCTATGGTTGTAACCTCTTAAATAAAAACCATCCCAGATTGAGCCATGTATCTGAGTTATGCAAATACCTGATGATTTTTAAAGTTAGTATCTGGTGGCTAGCTATTATTCCAATTCAGCAAGTTAGAAACTTGAGGTATTGAGCAATTGTGGCATCTGTTGATCTTATATTTATGTGCATGTCATGGCACCATGACTGTTGAACTTCTTAAATAGGTAATTTTGTATAGGCCCCTGAAGTGAATTCTCCTGCACATCTGTATAAATGTAAAGCCTTTGAATTTATAATTGGAACTATTATGTGGTTTCTAGACCTTGTTGGATGATGTTCATTCAACCAGAATTATGTATGTAAAGCTCTTCTCCTACAGTGTTGGTCTAGTACCTTGACACTCATATTTTTGAAGTGTAAGAGTCAGCAGCTATATAGAATGAGTGATTTGTTTGGAGCTTATTATCTCTATCAATTATTCTGTTTTCTTCATTAGAAGATTGTTCTGCAGACTGGATTATTTGAATGGAATAGAAATTTGTGGGTTGTAGTCAGGTTGTACTGATTATATTGTAATCTTAACTGTGTATTTAAGATGTTAGTCTGGTGTACATGTAAGTTGTAAATGATAGCTGAGATTTGAGGGCTTATCTGATTGATGATGATGTCATATGTTAACATATTTGATATTTGTTTTGAGTAGATGTGTTCTTTTCTGAAGATTTAAGGATCTTTCTCTCCATTGTTCTGTTCTCATCCTCACGCCAACTCCACTGCTTTGCCATCTTTTCTATGTCTATAGTATCTTCAATACCACTCTAATCGTATCACTTGAAGGCAATTTATAATTGGTTTTTGAAACCCATAACTCCTGAATAAATTGTTTGAAAATACAGTAAAGCACTGTCCTACTATGTGCTCTTGTTTCATCAGTATGACAAATAACTACTTATTAATATTTTAGTAACTACTGATAGAACCTAAAGTTTACTGGACTGAATACCTTTTCTGATTTTTTAGATAAAAGTTGCAGAATTGATACATCCAAGTACAACTGTCATACGGTTTGAAAAATTAGCAGAAATTTAATTCTCAGACACTACAAAAGAAATCACAAGAGATAAAAAAATGGTAAGCTATTAATATTCTTAGCTCTTGCATTTATATAGTAATCTTTTTCTCTTTAAAATTTATAATCTTGAATTGTTTGTATTTTCCAGCGGCCAATGCGTATTTTTGTGAATGATGACCGCCACGTGATGGCAAAGCACTCTGCTGTTTATCCAACTCAGGAAGAATTGGAAGCTGTTCAGAACATGGTATCCCATACAGAACGAGCACTTAAAGCTGTGTCTGATTGGATAGATGAACAGGAAAAAGTCAGTGGAGAGCAGCCTGAACCTGAGGCTATGGATGTGGTAGCTGAAGAAGAAAACAAAGAAGGGGGGTAAGTTTCTTTTGTGTATTTAAAAAAAAAAAAAAAGTTTCCAATTGGCAGAAGAATGACTGAGTTTCCAACCAAAGTGAGGCTTTCTTCATAACATTTATTTGTTTGTCTCTCAGGGAACAGAAGACTGAGCACTTGACTAGGACTCTGCGAGGAGTGATGCGGGTTGGCTTGGTAGCAAAGGGTCTCCTGCTCAAGGGGGATTTGGATCTGGAATTAGTCCTTTTGTGTAAGGAGAAACCCACAACTGCCCTTTTGGACAAAGTGGCGGACAACCTGGGAGTCCAGCTTGCTGTGAGTATAGCTCTTTGGAAGTAGTAGCCTTGCTCACTACCTCTGTCACTAAGAATCATTTTTGGAGAACCATTTTGTAAAATTTACAACTTGCTTTCTTCCTTTTAGATGTATATTTTACATGTATGTTAAACTGAATATTTTCATCTGTATGGTATTAACCTGGTCTTTTAATTATTAATGTTTTCTATTTCATTGTAAACCTACTAAACAATATGTCTTATGTCTATGATAGTGCCAAAAGTAAGACTAATTTGTTTGATACCAGAATTATTAAAATGTAAATTATCCCCCCTCCCCTCCTTTATTAGTCAACTCTTGCTAGGACACAGAACAAAATTGAAGTTCAGATAATCTGAGAAATACAATTTAACCTCTACTGCTCAGTGTTGCTTCACATAGTAGATGTATTCTTAGAAAGTTGCAGATAAGTAGATATATTTTTTTTTTTTAATAGGCTCAGGATGTATTTATTACTTGATGTATTAAATGCTTTTGTAAAGCATAAGATTTAGCATCTCTTAACATATCTTTTTTTTAAGTTCAGGTTTTATTTGAATGAGATTTTCCTTAAGTAAGCTACCATCTTTCTCAGCTATGAACTGTAAATGAAAAAGCTAATAAACCCTAAATAATTGTGTCTTAACATAGGGTAGGTACTAGATTGAGATACTAATTACAACTTGGGGTGAAAAGTGTTTTGAAATTTTTTTTTTTTTTTTTTTTTTTACAATTCTGTTTTGCAGGCTATTACAGAAGACAAATATGAAATAATCCAATCCATTGGTGAAGCAGCAATTGTAATAAAAAATACAAAAGAACCTCCATTGTCCTTGACCATTCATTTGACATCACCTGTTGTCAGGGAAGAAATGGAAAAACTTTTAGCTGGAGGTATGGAAGGCTGAATACAGTCAGCAGTCGTCTGGAAACTTGAAAATATTGGTGTTAACTCACTATTCAAATGTGCTATTCAGTTTTAGATTGTATTGATCAAATTATGCCTAAATAGATGTCATCACCTTGTCTTAAAATCAAATCTTGTGTTCACCTTTGTGAAACTTAAGGGGATTGACAGTGGTTGTGCTAAAATTGAGTAGCACTTTTCATTTGGGACTTCACCATTTTCATTTGGGGCCGTTAGTGTGTTCATGTAAATGTTGTGAAATTGTTTTTGTGTCACTCCATTATGTGGCCCTTTGAAACAGTGAAAACATGGTAATTTTAAACTCTTCAAAAATTGTTGAAGACTACTGAATGAATTTTGCATGTTCATGAAGTTGGAGATAATGCAGTTTGTGTTGCCGCAAAAATGACAGGTGCTTCATTTGGTCTCTTCATCTGGCCATTTTTAGTGGTTGAAGTTTACAAAATCTCCAAAGGTGTGATGTGGAGTTTTGGATAAAGTTAGGCTCTCAATCTAAATATATTTTTGAAATTATAAGTTGACTTAATGTCTGATCATTTGAAAATTTTTTGTGTTTTACTCCGATAAACAAACAAATTCTGTATCATAAACATCACACAAATGCTCATAAGTTTGTAAAATAAAGCTTTTGAACTAGCCTTATCTAAAACCCTGATCTACAGATTAAAAGAAAAAAAAATTAACTTCAATTTTGCTGCAGCACAGTCTGAAGATGCTTTTTTTTTCTGTGATCTGTTGATTGCCTTTGGTTCTGATATCTGACTTCGTCTACCAAGCCTTCTAGTTTGTCGACTTTAGGGACGCTGGACCTTTGACCAACAGGACTCTCTCTGTCACAGGCTGGGGCCAAGGCAGTCAAGCCTTGTGGGCGGAAGTGGTTCCCTTCGCTCTAGAAATTTTAAAATGACATTGAAAGCAGAGAGGGATTTTATTTTAATATTCCCTTTTTCTTAGTTATTATTGGTTTGTGGATCAGGTAGTTTTGGGGAAAAAAAAAAAACCCAGAAAGTAATAACATGTTAAGAAAGGATAGAATTTATAAACCTGCCCTTTAAATAGGACTTTTCCTTTTGCAGTAACTTCCCTTTTTGCAGTTTTTAAGTTTTCCTCTTAGGGAAGAGTCAAGTACACTCTAGGTTCTCCTTCCCTGGTAAAGGGTAGAGATCAACATCTTTTGGGAGCCTCAGCTGCCCTTTAGGAAGCTGCCACATCCCCTTTCCACCTGACAGAAACCCCTTGGTCAAACTGTACCTTGTCTTCTTATTCCATCCATGAATAGAAACGCTATCAGTCAACGACCCCCCGGACGTTCTGGACAGGCAGAAATGCCTTGCTGCCTTGGCGTCACTCCGACACGCCAAGTGGTTCCAGGTTTGCATCTTGTTCTTATATTTGTCTTTAAGTAGCAAATTCATAAACTTTAACTGGCTAACTTTATATTAAAGTACTTAACATGGGATGACAGTTGTGCTGAATTTAGTGCCTGTTGAATACAGGTGCTAAAAGGAGCACTTGAATGAATTTAACATCCCAAAAGGGGACTTGTTAAGGAGTAGAAGCATAGTTGCTGCTTTGTGTTAAGAGTAATGTTGCTTTTCTACATCATAATGACTCAACTATAAACTTTAATGTTGTTCCTCTACATTGTTTACCCTTGACAAAGTAGCACTGCAAGACATTCTTTGCCTTTGGTGTCTAGGGGTGCTTTGATTTAAAGTGCCTGTGCTTTGTTACTCTAGGCCAGAGCTAATGGGCTGAAGTCGTGTGTCATAGTCATCAGGGTTCTGAGAGACCTATGCACCCGTGTTCCTACTTGGGCTCCCCTTAGAGGATGGGTAAGGGTATCTTTTGATGGCCATTTCTACAGTTTTATGTTCTTTCTTTATGTGATTTTCTATGTGAATGGCAAAAAATTTTGTGCAACCTGAAACCATGTCTAGCTTCATAGAAATTGTCATTTTGGGAAATAAAAGGGACATTTTATTATTTTATTGTACATATTTTTTCAATCATGTCTTTACCTAAACTTCATAGCTCCCCATACCCAGCATAATACTTGAAAACAGTAGTTATTTAATTAATGTTTGTTGAATTCAATTCAGTCAGCTAAAGGGGTTTGATCTATCAAACTCAAAATTTACTTTTACACACACTTAAGTCCTTGTTTTAGGAAGAATTGTTGAGCATATAGAAGCCACAGACACACACACACACACACACACACACACACACACACACACACACACACAAATAATCTCTTAGGAATCTTTTGGCATTTTTTTCCTTTATCTTCTTTTTTTTTTTCTTTCTTTTTTTTTTTTTTTTTAAAGTCACTATTATTTTTCAGCCCCTGGAACTTCTCTGTGAGAAGTCAATTGGAACAGCAAATCGACCAATGGGAGCTGGCGAGGCCCTCAGAAGAGTGTTGGAGTGCCTGGCATCTGGAATCGTTATGCCAGGTTGGGTGACTTCTCAGCTTTAAAACTTGCAGGGAAAGGAAAGGGACTGAGGCTTGTTCCTCAGTGGTGCATTGACTGGGTTAGGGCAACAATACCTTGTCCACTACTTAGGGTATAAGCATGTGACTACCCTCTTGCACCATCATATCCAGCCCTGTGCCGGAATCCGCAGCTGTGAAATCAGTGCTTTAGCGGACCGATTCAAGGGCAGTGGTGACCCACTCCCACGTGACTTAACATGCTCTGAAATACATGTGGATTATTTCTTAAAAGGGCTGGACGCTGAGTGGGTCACCTCGCTCAGTGTGTTTCCAGAGCTGGGTGTGGATGGGGCGGGAGGGGGAGCACCTGATTCCCTCTACCAACACAACCTCTTCAGAGACGCTAAAAGATAATCCTCTGCATATCTTCCTTGTTTCCTGCCTTCAGATGGTTCTGGCATTTATGACCCTTGTGAAAAAGAAGCCACTGATGCTATTGGGCATCTAGACAGACAGCAACGGGAAGATATCACACAGAGTGCTCAGGTATAGTTATCTCCATTACAAATGTGAACCCTTACCCAGTCTTTAATAACTGGCCTCCAGTTCTGTTACTGGGTATTTTTAGTGTAGCTTTTTGAAACTTAGTCAGATATGGGACCAAAGGTAAATGGATCTTATACCAATACAGGGGACCCCAATCTGGTTTTCTTTTCCCCCATGGTGCCATACGTGGTTGTTTCTGTCCCTAATTATGCTCGAGTGCTGTTTTAGACACCGAGATCAATGGGAATTTATTCAGTTACTGTTGCTATTAATAGGGCTTGTTTCCCTACATAGCTATGATACAACTTCATATGGCGCATGGGCCCTAGGTTGGGAACCCCTGTACTCACAAGAGGGCAAGGGGGACAATCACAGGCTGGTCTTCCACCACAGCAAGGTTGGGGACCCTAACAGTCAGGATTGAATTCAGACTTGTTGGGGGCCACCTTGCTGTTGTAGGGGAGAAGTCAGCATTGACACTCAACTTTTGGGGTCGGGAGGGTCAGAGACCCCTCATGAGTAGTAGTGAGCACACACCATAATTGCAGTCAATGTAGGGTAGACAAGTAAAGCTCCTCTTCCCATTTTAGCATGCCCTGCGACTTGCTGCTTTTGGCCAGCTTCACAAAGTCCTTGGTATGGACCCTCTCCCTTCTAAGATGCCCAAGAAACCAAAGAACGAAAACCCAGTTGACTATACTAGTAAGTATCCAACCTGAAATTCCATTGTTTGACTTGAATTGTCATCTTGCTATCAACTCACTGATTTCTTCTCAATCTTAGATTTCAACTGAACTTCATCTTTTTTTGTATTTATTTTTATAGTCCAGATCCCTCCTAGTACCACTTATGCCATTACCCCAATGAAACGTCCCATGGAGGAGGATGGAGAAGAAAAATCTCCTAGCAAAAAGAAAAAGAAGATTCAAAAAAAAGGTACTGAATTCCTATCAGATGGAGGAATTAGCAGTAAGATGATTGAAAGATTCAGTTTGGCTGGGGAATTTGTTGTTAAAAATGCATGATGATATATTCTGTGGTAATGAATAGCAGAAAGAACGTAAGGAATAGGTATTTTTTTGATTTAGAAAATGGTACATATGCTGGTCAGTTAGGTCAGTTCGGTAAGTAAGCTGACCTGTCATATTCCTAAAAAGAAAAATATCTGTGTTCTTATTTAGAGGAAAAGACAGAACCCCCACAAGCTATGAATGCACTGATGAGACTGAATCAGCTGAAACCTGGGTTACAGTATAAACTGGTCTCCCAAACTGGCCCAGTCCATGCTCCTATTTTTACTATGTCTGTTGAAGTGGATGGAAGTTCATTTGAGGCTTCTGGACCATCCAAAAAGACTGCCAAGTTGCATGTGGCTGTAAAGGTAAGTGTGGCTCATGATTTGTAGTTTCTGATTTTGTTGACATAGCAAATCAAGTCCAGTCCATGTTCAGCTCTTTTTGAACTGTTGACACTATTTGACTATCATTTGTGAAAAAGCAGAACTTTGAAAAACCTAATTAGCACCAAAATGTTTGTGTTTTTGGACAAAGACTGCTTCTTGTAGAAACATTTGTTGATAGATTTGAGGGGGGCTCTTTCCTTTACAGGTGTTACAGGACATGGGTTTGCCTACAGGAGCAGAAGGTAAAGAATCAAATAAAGGGGAGGATTCTGCTGAGGAAACAGAGCAGAAACCTGTGGTTGTTGCTCCTCCACCTGTAGTGGAAACTGTTGCTACCCCCAGTGCTGCTTTTCCTTCTCCAGACCAGACATCAGAGGTGAGTGCATAGAGGGGCTCTGGCCAGAAAGCTGTGGAATTCCTTGCCTACCTTCTCATTGACTTGTTAGCTAAGGGGCAGAAACAGACTTTTTTGTTTAGGCTTTTCCTTAGGAAGTTTAATACTTAAAAGCCATGGATCTCTAAAGCTCCAACTGCTACTCCCCTTTTGTTATATATATGACAAAGTCTGCCTTGAATCAGAGCTCTGGATGAAGACATAGTCCATACAGTTTATAGTGACTCTGGGGTTATGAGGTACTCAATTGGTAGTCTGGCTCTGTGTGCAACAAGGCTGCCACTCATTTGGACTTGGTGAGGTTGGTATAGGAAGAACCCTGACCAGGCATGGAGTCTGGAAAAACCTAAATGGAATCTTAGGTTTTGTACCTTGTCTCTCTAATTTGAGATGAGTCATTTAACCCTCCTGAGTCTGTTTCCTTATCTAGGAAAGAAGGTAGTAATATTGGTAATAATTGATAATATTGATAGTAACACAAATGGGGATTATACTGAACTTTATCGGATTGTTATAAGAAAACCTCTATTTAATCTTATTGAGAAATATGCATTCTTACTGATTTGGACTAATTTTAGAGAAGTCTTAAATTTTTAGTAGTGATTGTAGACATTCTTGAAAGAAAAGAAAAGAAATAAATGGTTAGGCTGATGTTAATGTTCTGGACCATGGGAGCACTTAAGACAGTGACTTTCAATGTAATTGATCCAAGAGAGATAAATTGGCATATTACATGTAGTTAATGTACCTTGAAGAACAATGTATAGTGGGGAAGAGAATAAAAATAATTAATAGATTAAAAAAAAAATTGTTGTGAGGTCCTGTATAAACTGTTGGGAGGATCAGGGTATGAACTTGGTTAGAAAATGAGACACAGAAAATGTCTGAAATTCTAATCAGGGTTCACATTTGTTTTTAGAATGTAAAACAACAGGGTCCAATTTTGACCAAACATGGCAAGAATCCTGTCATGGAATTGAATGAGAAGAGGCGTGGCCTCAAGTATGAGCTTATCTCTGAGACTGGAGGAAGTCATGATAAACGCTTTGTCATGGAGGTGAGTGAAACATGTGCTCCAAAAGAACAGGTTTAAGTTGTCTTTGTGTTATTTGGAGTAAATAAGAGTTAGTTATAATTCTTAGGATATACCTGAAAATTGGTGTTATTCAATTTACACTTTATTGAAATATTTTAAGTGCTATTGTATCCTGGGGCCTAACATTTTTCTTGAGATGACTTAGCTCTTCATCAGATACTGAAGAAATTGTTGCTTTCTCTGTCTGATCATATTGATTTCATGATTCTCCTCATGCACTTGTTTTCTCATAGGTTGAAGTTGATGGGCAAAAGTTTCAAGGAGCTGGTTCAAATAAAAAGGTTGCAAAAGCATTTGCTGCTCTCACTGCATTAGAAAAGCTGTTCCCTGATGCTCCTGTTGCCTTGGAGCCCAATAAAAAGAAGAGAGCGCCAGTACCTGTGAGAGGAGGACCGAAGTTTGCTGCAAAGGTGAGTATCTTTGGACAGTGGTAATACTCAAACTGCTACTCCCCTTTTGTCGCATATATGACACAATCTGCCTTGAATCAGAGCCCTGGATGAAGACAGGGTCCATGCAGTCTAGAGTGACTATGGAGTTATGAGGTACTCAATTGGTAGTCTGGCTCTGTGTGCAACAAGGCTGCCACTCATTTGGACTTGGTGAGCTTGGTATAGGAAGAACCCTGACCAGGCATGGAGTCTGGAAAAAACTAAATGGAATCTTAGGTTTTGTGAAGAAGTTCTCATTATTTCATTTGGTCTTTTCAACAACCTCATAAGGCAGCTGCTATCATCCCCTGACTTTTGGTTAAAAGGTCTTGAATATTCAGTTCAGTCAAACCTAATCATTAACTAAAGCAAGTTGAGTCCTGCACTTCTTACTCCAAGTCCACTGTTTTATCCTCTGCCTCATGCAGGAAATATTTCAGTGTGGATTTCTGGCCCCCTCAATCATCTATTTATTTATTGGTTCCTATCTATTTATTTTTCTACTGTGGATTTCTTAATCTGAATTCAAGTTGCCTATGTTTCTCTGGGAGTATATAGAAAGAGTACACTGCATGTTCTACTATTAGAAGTATTGTAAATTATTTGTTTGAGTTTAACTAGGCTTGTGTTTTTTAATTTTCTCTTATAGCAGCACAACCCAGGCTTTGGAATGGGAGGCCCTATGCACAATGAGGTTCCTCCTCCCCCAAATATTCGTGGTCGAGGTAGAGGTGGGAACATCCGAGGTCGGGGTAGAGGCCGAGGTGGATTTGGTGGTGCCAACCATGGTGGCTACATGAATGCTGGTAAGAGTGCAGATTTTGTTCCCCTCTGCTTCTAAACTTGTTTAAGATTTTGGATTGTTTAATGTGTGGAATTAAAAATTCACAAATAAGTATTTGTCACCAATGTCCCCTGTTAAAAGTCTTTTCAGAGGTTAATTTGAAAGCTGTGAAGAGAAGCTGTCCCTCCTGGCTGCCCTCACTGAGGCCTAACCAACAGTCAAGTAATTTTATTCTGTCCTATTCTAGGAGCTGGCTATGGAAGCTATGGCTACGGTGGCAATTCTGCAACAGCAGGATATAGTAAGTGTTAGTTTGTGTTCTATCAGTTTAAAATTAAAAAGAAACCCACAAACACTACTTGCCTTACTTAGAACAGTTGAAACCTGGCCTACCTGTACCTAAGACTTAATAGCACAGCCCTTTTTTGGCAGATGAGGCAAGTTGTTGAGCGAGAGATTAATATTGTTTAACCTTTAAAGTGCAAAACCCATGTGACTTGACAATTCCTTTTTAATATGTAAATATTTTAAATTTCTCTGCTTTAAGCCATGTGAAGCAATACACCACTCTTGTGAATATGCTTTCCTGACAATGCCCAGCTATTTGTATTCAGAAGAAGCCTTCATTGGGGGGTTACAGGAGCAGAGAAATCTAAAACATGAGTTTCATATGTGGCGCTCTGTGCCATCTTCAAAACAATTCTAATTTTTTTTCTCTGCTCTGTCTCCCCCTTTTGTAGGTGACTTTTTCACAGACTGCTACGGCTATCATGATTTTGGGTCTTCCTAGATCATCTAAAAGTATTGCACAAAAAACAGCTTTTTACTCCAATTTTCTCGAACTCCAAAACCCAAAGTGTCCGTGCTGTGTCCCTGTGCTTCACTGGGTTTCTCAACCGTGGCTTTTCACCGCAGCTTGTCTGAAACTCTTAGCCTGCAGAACTTAAGACAGTGGCAGTTTTTATTGTGATTTGCCTTTGAACTTGGTCGTATTGATGTTCACAATAAGCGGAAAGTAATTTTCAGAGAATGTTTTTTGTGCCAAGTTGCACAAAATTCTAGAGCCAGCTTTGTTCAGCATAAAGGCAAAAGCCCACCTTTGCTTTTTATGGAAAGCATTACTTTATTTAAGGGACAGATACAGAAGCATTTTAATCTACCTTTGTCTTAATTTACAGCAGGTTTTGTATGAATTTTAAACCTTTTAACAAACTCCCAAACCTGGTTGATACCTTTGATGGTAATAAGAAAGACTTCACCATGTCTGAATCTAGTGCAGCCCGACTCTTTTTTAAGCATGCACAATGTTAAATTGTATGTGGAATCGTAAGATGTGCTAAGTTAACTTCTCCATCCTTTTGTAATACACTGGTGGGTTATTGCTTGAGGGATGGGATTAATTGTGGCTGATAGCTAGTTAGTGTACTTTCAAAGGAATTGTAACTGTGCTTCCAATACTGGTACAATAAATATCCAGGCATTAAGGAGTCGATGTAAAATTTTGCAAGTCCTGATCACAGCCGAAAATGCATGGATTCAGATTTTTTTATGGGCTTTTTTTATAATCAAGTATAAAGGGCCTTAAGCACTTGACATTGGTTAGCAAACCAGCAACAGGGATTTGTGTTGCTGGGATTTTTGCTATAATGACTTTTGGCCAAGACCAGGAAGCTTATCATGACTTCTAATACAGAAGTATGTGGAGTCATTTGGTCATTCCATCTAGATTCTCTTTCACTTGTAAGTGTATGGCCCTTTATTCTTGCTGTAATACTATGTTTTAAATTTGTATGGTCCTCTTCTGTCTTGTTTCGGTCAGCGGTTCATATCGCACAAAGCCTGCATCTTTGCATTGACTTGCAAGATTTTGAGTTTGTTCAGACACAGAAATTGGTCAAAAATGATTACTCACCACTTGTTCAAAGAGGTTTGAAACATTCAGTGAATACTTTTTAAAACTTTTAATGCATGATGTATTTTTTTTAGAAAGTTATTGTTTGAGAATAATGTCTTTTTATACCAGGGAATAGATGTTGTCCTGAATGAGGTGGAAAACTGCCACCCCCTCCCTTTTTTTTTTTTTTTTTTTTTTTTTTTTTTTTTTTTTTAAATCAATATATGTTAAAGTAAATCATTGGATACTTTGGTGTCTTCATTCATGTTCTTGATTGAGGGAAGAGACTGAACATAGGTGTTCAAGTGTATGTTAAGCTTAGTGCTGATGTTATTAAACCCTTCTTGAAACCTAGATTTGGGGAGGCCATGGAAATATTTGTTTGTAATCTTCCTGAAGGAGAAATTTCTGCTTTCCCCATCTCTCCACAATCTCTTCACTGAGCATTGCATGTTTGCTTTGCTGCATTGTTGGATGTGTCTCCTTTCTTGGCGTTTTGGCTTTGTTACTTGACAATGAGCTTGGTCTAATTATTCCTCAAGCTGCCCAGGACTCAGTGATAGTGGACTGGTGGGGGCTGGGGTGGGATGAAGGCCCAATTCCATAAATCCAATACAAAAGGCCACAAAATAAATATCTAGTTATTAGAATGTGAAGGCCAAGCTGTGTTGTTCACCTTTCCTATCCTTTGCCACGGGCTAGGCTTGCCCCTTTGCCATAGGGGCTGGTACTTAACATTTCTGTTCCATTTGCCTGTTAGCAAAGCCAGTGTCAACTTGTCAAGGAAAGCACACTCCATGTTATGTCCATTCACAGAGAGCTTAAAAGCAGTTTACTGGACTGAATTGGAAAGTGTCATTCCCTGTATCCCTCAACCCCCACCTCCCCAAGTCACTTTGGTTTGGGGGCTTGAACTGACACACACTCTCTCTCTCTCTCTCTCTCTCTCTCTCTCTCTCTCTCTCTCTCTCTCTCTCTCTCTCTCTCTCTCTCTCACACACACACACACACACACACACACACACACACA
The DNA here is from genome assembly GCF_048593235.1 of Sminthopsis crassicaudata. Lineage (NCBI taxonomy): Eukaryota > Metazoa > Chordata > Mammalia > Dasyuromorphia > Dasyuridae > Sminthopsis > Sminthopsis crassicaudata. The sequence goes on along the minus strand of NC_133617.1, from coordinate 72,621,697 downwards.
CACACACACACACACACACACACACACCTTTTATTACCATCCATAAATCTACTACTGAAAAGCCTGAGGTGGTTCACTGACTTTGAATAGCCTCTTTAAAACTGACCTACCTCTTTGGTCATATGAAGCCCCGAGTTAATTGTGCAAGCCAGAAAAAAAATACATAAGGTATCTAAACTGAAGAGCACTTTGCACCATGCCTTACATACATAGTAGGCGTTTGGTATTGCATTTTGTTAAAGAAGGGGATCGTTATGTCCCAGAGCTGGATGTGAGGGGCTGATGGAGGTCACAGTCTCACCTTCAGTTCCTGAGAACATGGCAGCTACATCCATCCCATGCTTTGCAATCCCACTGCATGTTCCTGCCTCTGGGGCTGTGACCCAGAGCTGAGCTCTAAACTTGGCTCCCAAGCTTGGTGCTAGTGGCCTGTTGGAAAGACCTGCCTGGTCAGGGTAGGGGCATTTCCTTAGGTCCCCTAGCCCGGGAATATCTGGGAGAAACAGTGCTTGCCTTTTGGCCTTAATTTGGCCTAAGTGTATATTCTGGCCTCATCAAGCTCTCTTGCACTGTGGGTTTCTGGGATGAGCCTGAGGGGCACATCTTCACTTGTAAGGGGTTACTGGTCATTTTACTAGGAATGATCCTGCGATGAAACAACTTATTTTGCCAAGTCTGCATTTGGGGCCTTCTAACCAGCAGGCAATCTCAGAATAATTGTCTGATTTGGCAGCTTCAATCCAGGCATTCCTTCTTGCTGATACTGCCCCTGGTCAAAGGAGGTTTGTGACTGTAATGAAGACTTGCCTGTCCTTCCAGGGAGATGAGCATGGGCCTGTGCTGGGCTTATCACAGTGAAGTACAGGGGCAGAGAGGTTTCCATATAACAGTCCCAGACTGGCTGCTTCTCCTCGGACCCTGGGGTTAAAGTTAGCCTTGCTTTTCTTTTTCTTTCTTTTGGGGAGGGGGTTGTGGTTGGTGGGGGAAAAGGTGGTTTTAGTGTGATTTTATCAGCGTAGGGAACTCCCAGTGTAGAAACTCCTTTCACTGATGCAGTTTGGCAACTTGTCTGAAACTTGATGGCCATAGTCTGGTTGCCTGGGGCATTAAGGATTGTGTTGACTTGCCCTGAAAATAGGCATTGTGTGTGGGAGACAGACCTGGTAATCCCAGACTGGCTTTCTGCCATGCCATGCTGCCTCAGCCCTGCTTTTTTTCTTGGGTGCTTTGGGGAGGTGTGGGTGTGTTAAATGGTCATAAGTCATCAGCTAAACCAGCCCATCTACGATCTTTTAAAACATTAATAGCCACTGCAAGAGCTAACATCTTCCCTGCTTACACCTGAGCATCTCCTGAAGGAGGATTAGTTCTTAACATCAGCTGATAAGGGGTTGAGGATTTGGGAGCAAACCCAGACCACTTTTCTTCTTGAATGGATGGGTGATTGCTCAGATTTCTCTGGACCTCAGAATAAGTCCCTAAAACGTTAGCATTAGCTTCTGTGAATACATGGAGTAGAAGTCCTAAGGGAAATAGATGTCAGGTATATCCTCAAAATGGGGTTTAACATAAGTTATTTTTACTTTCTTGAAGATAGAATCTTCCTCCTTCTGCTACCTAATTGATGCCATCCCTTCCATTTAGGTCAGTTCTACAGCAACGGTGGGCATTCAGGGAATGCTGGTGGAGGCGGGGGTGGTGGTGGAGGCGGCTCTTCTGGCTATGGATCCTACTACCAAGGCGACAACTACAATTCACCAGTACCCCCAAAGCACGGCGGGAAGAAGCAGCAGCATGGGGGCCAGCAGAAGCCTTCTTACGGTTCTGGGTACCAGTCACACCAAGGCCAACAACAGTCATCATACAGCCAAAACCAGTACAGCAATTATGGCCCACCCCAAGGCAAACAAAAGGGCTATAATCATGGACAAGGCAACTATTCCTCCTATTCGAATTCCTACAACTCCCCAGGTGGTGGAGGTGGATCAGACTATAACTACGAGAGCAAATTCAGTGAGTTGACTTTGAGTGACCCATGTCCTCATAGCACTTCTATGGAAATCAGGGCATTTGGGTGGGGGTAGTAAACCCCATGGAAATATTGAAGTTCCTTCTAGACTTTTAGCTGGTGAAGGCAAGTTGGCATGTTGGGCTACAAGCTCAGGCCTCCTCTGCCTCAGCTCTGCTCTGCCCAACAGCTGGTAAGGACTTAAGAAAGTGGGGCACAAAGTGGCAATACAAAAAGAGTATACTTGAGATTTGCAGGACTTTTAAACTCCCAAATTAAATTCCCTAGCATGTAATTTCCTGATTCTTTTACTTTAACTCAGTCCTATTATGTAGTTGGATCCCAGATGAGTTCTAGACTTCTCTATTTTCAGAAACTGCCATGAGCTTCCTATTGACCCTGGGTGGGAGTGAGGGAGTGGAGTGCCATTGATTTATTGGTTTGAAGTCAGGCCTTGCCATGAAACAAATTTTGCTTAATGTCCTTAGTTATTGCCTAAAAAGAAAAGATGTCAAAATAATGATTATTCCTTAATAATGTGACTTCTTGTTCCTCATAGTGATTTATTATCCTCTCAAATTAACCTGAGTATATTTAGTAGAACTAAGCGGTTCTTCCCCATTGCTGAGCCATGATTATGCTTTTTTATTGCCTTCCTATATAGGTAGGCTTAGATGAATTGATCAGTTGTCCTGGGTGTAGGAGTAATGTCTAGATTTTTTTCTGAAATAGTAAATTAGCTGGCACAAATGCTGACCCTTTAAGAAACCAGACTGGAGGAGAGTAGCAGGATGAGAAACATGTAAGGAATTGTCAAGGGAAACTATCCCAGAAACAAAACTTGGGTTAATGTTGTAAGTAGGAAATTCAACAAAATTGATCTGTGGGATTTTTTTTATTTTAAGAGAGCAACTTGGTCCCTGGACTGATGCCATTGAAAGGAGACTGCATAGGCAGAACTTGGTCAGCTTAGTGTGGACATAACAAAGTATCACTTAAGGATCAGCTACCCTTCTTTAGGAGTGTAGTTCATCTATCAGCAGGTGCAGAGCTCCAGGCTTCTTTGCCTACCTTGATAGGGGTCAGGGCTTCCCTTGCTAGGTTCTGTTGAAGGGGAAGTTAACAGTGCTTTGTTCTGCCCTCCACTCCAGATTACAGTGGCAGCGGGGGCCGAGGTGGTGGTGGGAACAGCTACGGGTCAGGTGGATCGTCCTATAACACAGGGTCACATGGCGGCTATGGAGGCAGCTCTGGTGGTGGCTCCTCCTATCAAGGCAAACAAGGTTAGTTCCTGTTCTACCTGGGATTGGGGTCTTGGGCTCTTGGAAAGGGCGGTGGGAAAGAGAGCATAGCTGGAACCTTCTTATCCTAACTCTAATTTATATTTTCTGTCCTTCTCTCCCTAGGTGGCTACTCTTCACAGTCCAATTACAATTCCCCAGGCTCAGGCCAGAATTACAGTGGGCCTCCCAGTTCCTACCAGTCTTCGCAAGGTGGCTATGGCAGAAATGATCACAGCATGAATTACCAGTACAGATAAACTACCTTTACTCCCCAGGGGTGAAGTTTTGTTACCTTCTGCACTCGCCCCCCATTTGAATATTCAGTTTTATTGCATCACAGTTAACATGTCAACCCTTCCCCCCAGGTTTCATGTTGCCGTGTTCTGTGTGATATGCAGGCGGCTACTCTGATGGTGGCATCTCCCTGTAATTCCATACTTAGCTGTGTTTGGGACATCTGTGTATTTAATGGTTTGTTAGTTACCATTACAACTTTGTCTGAATAGAGTTTTTGAGTTAATACAACTCAGTATCCCTTCGTCTATTTAACATTGGTGTTAGTGTTAACTAAGTTCGTCTTTAAATAGTTACGTGAGGGATACGTCATCTGTTAATGCTTTTGTGAAGTGAGTTAAACAAGCTTTCTGTATTTTAATGCTTTAGTGTTTCAGTTTTATAAGTGAAGATTTTATTTTAAAAACCAGTGGGAAAGAGTGGGGTGGTTTTTTTTTTTTTTTTTTTTTTTTTTTTTGTATGTCTGGGTCATTCAGGCAGGATATCTGAATTAAGCTGAATGTAGACAAATAAAGATGAAGAAAACTCTTTGGGCCGATGTCTGGCCTGCGTGTCTGTCCCACCAACCCTGGAAAAGCTGCCCCCTCACCTGGTTCAAAGCCAGGGAGAGAGCAGGTACAGGGTGGCAGGTGGGGAAAGACAGGTTGGAGGGGGCAGGATTTTCTTGGGGCTTCTTAATTCCCTGAGCTTTTGGAAACAAGCACCTTTGGTAGGTAAAGTCTTCCTGTCCGTGAAGAGCCATTAAAACATCCCCCCAAAATGACAGGGGCAGGGGTAGAGGGATACCATCAAGATAGGCTGAGATAAGATGGGATGAGGAAAGCTTTCTCCATAGGGAGAAGGAGTGTTAGATTTTTCTATGCATATGTGGGCTAGGCTAGGATCCTTGAGAAGGTCCAGAAGCACAGAGCTATTGTTTTGGTAGAGCCTCCATTTCCTTTAGCCCAGGGGTTGGTTTTTGTAGCTACTCCAGAGGCAGACTTAAGTACAGAAGGCATGTGGAGGACCAGCCATTTGCTTGGCATCTCTCCTTGCTTTGACCAAAAGTCCCAATCCTGCCTTTATTTCCTGTCATGGTTTTAAGAGTGCCCTGCCAAGATGACTTGTAATTAAGATTGTTGGAGGGGGAGCAATTTATTGAGTAAGTGGATATCAACAGCTGAAGGGAGCTGAATGGCAGGACCTGGGATTTTTCCTTAAGTTCCTTGGTTTAGGTCAGGGTCTGAAGGCCTTAGAAGATGCTCTGCTGGGGCTGGGCCAATTAACCCTTTTTCAAGGCCAAATGGTGATGAGAGGGGAGTCGACTTAGGCTGTCTCCCTGACTTCCTTGGAGGTTTCAGTGGATTTGCAAGCTTAATACAAGTCAATTGTGTAATGACAGCCAAAAAGAGTAGTTGTGATCTTTGTCTGCATTGAGAAAAGCAGTGTCTGAGCTGGGGATGGCAGCAGTCTTGCTGTGCCCTATCCTGGTGAGGTGCCATGAGTAAGATATAGGATAAGCCTTGATGATTGGGGGGGAGGGGGGCAGGCTGCCAAACAGTTTTGAAAGAAAGGTCAGTTAAAAGAACTGGGGATATTGAGCCTAGTAGAAACTCTGGGTCATGATGGCTCTCTGCAGGTATCTGAAAAGATATCATGTGGAAGAGGGAGAAATCTTGGCTTCTTTTTGCCCGAGAGGACAGAACTAGGAGCAGTGAACAAGCAGGGCACGGTTAAAGATAAAGCTGCCATGGCAGATGGCTTGTTTTTCAGCTGAGGTTTGAAGTAGGGGCTGGAAAAGCTTGGTGAGATTCTGGATCAGGTATGGGTCAGGCTAGAATGGCCTCTGAATGCCAAGAACCTTGAAGACTATTAATGCTTTCTTGTTTGACTAGAGAAGCTATTTCTGAAAGAATGGTCTGCTCTGTACAACCTGCATGACCTTGGCAAAGTCATTTTACCCCCTCTGGACCTTAGTGAAAGAGGATAGAATAGTGATCAGAGGTGGCATGGTGTGTCAGATGGAGCATGGAGTCAGAAGAACTTAGCTTTGAATCTTGCCTCAGCTGTTTTACAATCACTGTGATGTTGAGCAAAAAATTTTCTGTGCCTAAGTTTTCTCATTATAAAATTAAGAAGTCAGACTAGGTAGTTGCCAAGGTCCCTTCAAATTCTCCATCCTGTGACCCTAATGGAATTGATTTGGACAAGGTGGGAAGGTGGGAAGATGCTTCTCAAATGGCAGGGAAATAAAGAGGGATGAAAAGGGCCATAGTCTTGGTCCAGGGAACTTCAGCCCCAGAAGTCAGCAGTGAGAGCTAGAAAAGGAGAGAAAGCAGATATCTCATAGGAACATCAGTATGTAAAAGGATTGGAAATAACTGGTCCTATATTGGGAAGAATCCACAGCTCAGAGGTCAAGTGTGATGCCTAGTATAGTAGTTTTCCTTCTTTCACCAGAAGTTGAACAGAAAAGCAGATTTGGTAAGTAATACTCATTTTGTATATATAAAGCCACTGACTGACATAGCGGGAAGGGATCTCTGGGTCACCTGATCTACTTTGGGCCTCCTCTGTGAGAGAACGAGGTATGTTTGAGTGATTTGTCCAAAGTTTTAGGCAGTAAGATGAAGACTTAAAGCTCCACCCTGAGTCTTTTGCCTACACGTTTGCTGCATTTAAAGTTTCCAGTTAAAATGTTTGACGTGTAGTAGGTTTGTAAATACTTGCTGATAGTAGGCTCATAAATGCTTATTGATACTGCACTGCTCTCAGGAGGCCTGACCCTGAGCAGAGGTATGTGCAATAGTTTGGGTGGGCCCAGGATTTGGACTTGGTTCAGAAATCCTTTGTATTTTATTCCCTCATTTTACAGGTGAGGAAACTAAGGCCCAGGAAAGAAGTGACTTGAATGAATGAAAAAGCATTTATTAAATGTTTATTATTTCCCCAAACACTGGATACAAATAGAAGAGTGAGACAGCCCCTCTTGTCAGGAAACTCATGTTCTAACTGGGGGAGACAGCATAGATAGGAGAGGTCAGCTGCATGACAGAAGGGCCAGGATTGTAAGGGTGTGGCTGAAGGGTGGATAGCAAGACCCAGTTCTTAGGAATCATTGGCAGGTCAGATAGCAGTTCCCTGAGAGTCAGGAGGGAATTGTGATAGGGCAAAAGAGCAAGAGCCACGGTCCTCCATTTTGCTAGAATGATTATAATTGGTGACTACTCATCTAAGTGGTGTGAGCAGCCCTATCATAACTTGACCCAGGTCTGCTGACTCTCCAAGCCCAGCACTCTTTCCACTACACCACAATGCCTTATCTTTCACCTGTTCCCTTTACCTGGTGGACAGTTAAGTGTACTTTTTAGTCACCTCCTGTTTAGAGGTACTTGATTGGAAAATGGAGTATAGCTTGTGTTTCATGAGAGAATCACCCCAGAAGACACCATAAGGTTTTACATAGTTTTAGGGACTCCTTGGGTGACCTAGAGTTCAATTTGCAGTTGTAGATTAGTGTCCCAGGTCAGGTCTTAAATCAAACTCATCATGATTCCTGGAACTCTATACTGTTCCTTAACATTAGGCCTTGGTTGCAATTTAAAATAATTTTCCCAAGGTTTATTAAGCTATAAAAGCAAAACTTAAGTTAAAACTGCACTATGACTTTTGGGACACCCTATCAAATGCATACTGTATCCTTTGGAGGCTTCTTCCTCCTCTCCCATGCCATCACGGCCAGAGAAAAGTTCATTTTTGTCACTTCGTTTTGTCACTGCCTTTAATGATTATATTGCTAGTCCAGAGCGTAAAAAGTAAGTAGGAAACTCACAGTGTTGGCCCTGAGGAGAGGATCATGATTGCTAAATAGATAATACTGGGAAACATGTATTGCCTCTTGAAAGGTAGGCCAGTACCCTAGCAGTTCCTGGGGAAGAAAGTCATTGACAAAGGCAAATTGATGAAACTTAATTTGGTACTTCTGGAAAGAGTTAGGAAGCTGTGTATAGATACTACTCCAAGCAGTTGGAAGCATGGCTCTTCAAGCATACAAGTTGATATTCTTTACATTTGGGGCAGCAACCACAACCCTGATGAATAGATTAATGGATATCACATTGTGAAATCCACTGTAGTAGAGAGGGTACTTGGTTTGGGGGCTGATTTCCTTAGGTATTTCTCTACTTCCTTATGATCCTAATGGGTTCCACATTCCTATAAATGTGTCCTTTAATGAAATTCTTGATCTGGGGTTCCTTGGAAGGCAGCATGTACTGCATAAGGAAGCTGAGGCTCACAAACACATTGCTATCTATCTTGAGCATATAGCAGGTAATGGGCTACCCATTCTGGTCCTTTGAGAGTCTTAAAGAGTAAGATTGTGATATGTATCTAGGAAACCTTCCTGGAGGAAATCTTTGTGCTTTCTGTCCTCATCTATCAACAAATCCCATAGATGTCTAGGAAAGAGGAATGGAAGCAGGCCCATCAGGAAGACAAGGTGGATGTCCACTTCAGGTACCACAGCTTTGTGACCCCATGTGCATCGGATGACCTGGTTTCTGCTGGCTTCCTGGAGTTTGGTTATGACCAACATCAAAAGGAAGGGGCCAACAGGATTTGCCATGCACTTGTTTAGATGGTTGAACAGGAAGAAGGGGTAGGTTTGTGCTTGCACCCTCTACACAGGATACTGAATCTGCCTCTGGACCGTCTCATTGATGTGTGGATGACCTTCCAGGAGTAGTATTGAAAAGTTCCTCTCCTTCCATCCCTCTTCCCCTACTCTGGACAGCACCTGAAAAAGACCTGAGCACCGGTGTCCCCATGTTAGTGTTATGGTGTCAGTATACTGAGCTGGAAGGAACAAAAGACCAGATAAGGGTTAGCGAGGCTAGGTTATAGTTTCTGTCCTTGCTCCTTCCTATCCCCTCTGGCATGCTAGATGATGTTTTCCTTGTGAAGAGTTTGGTTGATATAGATCTAGGAGGAGCAAAGCAGATAAAAAAGACACAATGGTGAATATCTGCCTGTCTTTCCCTTGATGTGGCAGGAACTTGGATGGGCCCCTAAAAATTGGCCAGTAAAACTGTTCTGGGGGTATCCTTTGCAGGGCATTGTCTTCTGCTCCCAGCTCTGAAACCTTCCTACCCACTGGAGAACTCTCGTTATTGCCCACAGGGAATTGATGAAAGGGAAGGAGCTTTAGTGTGTCCTTCAACTTGATTAAAATGGGGACAAGAGATGATTGGAGCAGTTAAGAATTCCAACGATACTGATGTGGGGCTGAGGCCAGGTAGAGGTGGGGAGTGCGGATATAGAACTGGGCAAAGTTCTCATAGGTTTTATCCATAAGAATCATAGAGCTGGAATGGATTTACCATCCCCTTCATTTTGCAAATGGAGAAACTGAGTTTCAGAGGGGGAAGTAATTTGCCCAATGAGTGAATTGGTATAGAGTCACAACTTAAAGTCTTCCAAACTCTTCCCACTGCATCAGCCTGCCTTCCCTTCTAACCTGGATTTTTTTTTTTTTTCCTCCTTTTAACAGCCCTCCATAGGAGCTTTCTTCCAGCCCAAACTCAGCTCTCAGGGATAGTGTCAGGATTACAGGGGACCTTCTACCAGCTAGCTATCTTTGCCCTATCCAAGTCACTCTAGGAATCCTCAACACAGATAGCATCTTGATTCCCTAATTGAAGGTGGATCTTGGTTTTCCCATCTCTTCATTATTGCTGCCTGCCATCCCCTCATTTTAAAAATCAGTTTTATTGCATCACAATTAACATGTTATCCAGACCCAACTTCCTTGTTGCTATATTCTGTGTGGTCAGCTGATCAGTCAGGCTGTGTCCCTTCATTTCACAACTGGCTGTCTGCCTGGGATGTCACTGTGGTCCTGGTCTTTTCATCAGCATTAGGGCTTCTTTTGGATAGAGAAAAAGGAGTTGATAGCTCTTGTGGGGGATGTGAGGTAATCATTGTTAACATAGGGTGTTAAAAGTTTGATTTAGGAGGTGACATTGAACCAGAAAGTGGTTCTTCTTCAGATACTACAAATTCAAAAGCCCCCACAGGTTCTGAAATTTCCCAGGAATTTTTTTTTATTACAGAATTTATGGTGGGGGACTAAGCCCCAAAGTTCCTGCCACAGGTATTCCATTCTATTGGCTGTCATCCAGCCTCCTGGACATTTCTTATATGCATCAGTTTTCATCGCAACAGAATTTCTGGGACAGTTTGAATACCAGATTGGAAGAGGTTCTCCAGTATTCAGTGTGAGTCCAACAAACTTCGAAGGGCCTAAATTCACTTGAAGATGGCATAGGATAATTTCTGAGATGGCAATCTCATAACTCCTCAGATTCAGGGTCTCCAACCCTGTGGTCTGGTCCAGTGTCTGTTCTGAGGCACCTGATCTTTGCCCACCAACTACCCTCCATGGAATTGAAGATTTGTAAAAGCTGTATTCTATCTTGTTCTGGAACTAAAGACCCTGTGGACAGTAAGATGAAAAGGATTCTGTAGTCATGAACTCACATTCTAGATCATTAACAGGCTCCTTTTATCCTGGATCTTTTAATCTTTTTACTCTCATGGCAAACTGCCTCTCAGAAAGATGCCTTAGATCCCTTGTCACCATTTCCAGTGTTTGTTGTTCTTGGGACACACACACATACACAAACACACACACACACACACACACACACACCACTCTCTGTCTCAGTAAATCTTTGCTATCATATTCCTTGTTCCCTTCAAGTGACTAAACGTCCCCCATCACTGCAGCCTTTGAAGTTCATGCTATCCATTTTTAGACACAGTTCTGATATTTGTGGCTGTAATCATACCTGTTTCTGGTTATTTTACCTGCTTTCTCAAGAAATTTAATACGTGGCTTACAGTTTTCCTTTCCACCCAAACCCTTGCTTTTGTACTTGTGGACTTCCTCTACATGTTGATGTCTTCCTTGTATACCTTTGCCTTCCAGTTAAAATCAAATCCCATGAGCTTCATCTTCACAAAACTTTAGCCTCCTATAGGGGTGGTGAGAAATGCTTGTGAAAGCATTTTGTATATCTTGTCCTAGTTAGACCTCTTCTGGAATACTGAATTTAGTTCTGGGATGCATGTTTTAGGAAATCACATTGAGAAACTACAATATGTTTAGAGGATGGTGAGGACTCTGGACACAGCCATGTGAAGATTGGCTAAAAAAGTGGGGGATATTTGGCTTAGGATAGTCTGGGGGGGAGGGGAAGAGATAGTTTGTAAATTTTTGAAGGGCTACTTATGGAAAAAGAAATTAAACTTCCGCACTTCTTGGTCCCAGAGGTTAGGACTAGTTAGGAACGATTTGATAAGTGAAAAGAGGCAGGTTTCAATTAGGGGGAAAATAATTCCCTGTATGTCCAAAGATCCCACTGGACTACTTCAGGAGTTGATTTTCCCTCTCTGGAGGTCTTCAAGCAGTGATCAGATGATTTGGTTGGGCTGTTGTTATGGAGATTTCTATTCAGCTATGGGTTGGACTAGACACCCTTTGAGGTACCCTTAAGCCCTCAGCTTCAGTGATTCTATCGTTTAAATCTCTTGTACCTACCTCACAGGGTTGTTAGGAGGATCAAATGAACTATTGTATGTTAAGTGCTTTATAAACCTTAAGGCACGAATAAATGTCAGCTTTTATAATTATTCTGTGATACAAAGCACTGTAAAAATGGGAAGTTATTTTTTTCCTATTATGTTATTGACGGTGGCTGCTCTGTGTGTCTAGCTGCTAATGACTCTCTGTGGACACTCCAGACTAGGTGACCACACTGTTTTGAACACTGCCCCATTAACCCCTTGTGTCTTACTTCTAGTCCTAGAGTTTTGTGCTGGGGGCCTGGGGTTTGTGGGGTTAGGAAGCTTCTTGTAACTGAAGTGTATGCCTGGATCATTCCAGCACCCTGAATCAAGATGAATGTAAATGAATAGGGATGTGGGGGGAAACGTCCCCACTGCCAACTATATCCCTGACAGATGATGTTACCCCACATCGACTGCTTAGAGGGGAGAATTTGCAGCCTTCGTGAGAGGCTGGGCACAAACTTTCTCCAGAGACAGGATGAAGGAGTATTCAAGCAGGGCACCGGAAGAGAGAAGAGAAAAAAATCGAAAATGGAGTCAGGAGCCATCTGATTCTGGGGGCTGATTACAGGAGGATTGCCCCCTTCTGTGCCTGCAGACGTTCTCCCAGCTGTGGTTTGCCCTGAGAGGCCAGAATATCAAGACTTCACATCTCTGTTGTCCTGAGATGTGATTCTTTTCAGAACCTTAAATTCCCAGATTTAATTGCTGGGCAAGTTGCTAATAGACCTTTAGGGTCTAGGTTGCTGTAGCATGTTGATACACAGCTCAGGAAAGGGCCCAGAAGGTGAACTCAAAAGAGCCTCTTTTTATCCTGTTCAACCAGCTTACAGTGCCCAGCTGCTAAGCCATCAGGGATGCTGAGACAGGAGGACTCAAAATCTACATCTACTCCCTAGAAGTTTGGGAGGCTGTAGTTGGGGAAACGGGTGGTGAGGAGGTTTGCTGCTTGATTCTTCTCTCCTGTTATATATTTTTTGTTTTAAGTAAATGTCCTCTTGCATTGCTATGATGTCATGTGATTAATTCTGACTGGTGGGGTTTAGAAGGGGAAAAAATGGCGTGGGAGCAGAAGTTCATAGGATCATTGATTTAGAGCTGGAAGTAATCTTAGGTACAGTCTAGTTCAACCCTCTCATTTTGCAGGAGACTGAGACTGGGAGAGGTTGTGACTTGCCTCAAATCACAGGTAGGGCACAAACTAGGACAGAGCTGGGGTTTGAACCCAGGTCTTCTACCTCCAGAATTTTCCCCACCACATTGCTGTTGACTAGATGATGAACCTAGGAACCTGAATGTATGGTCCTCTACACAAATAAAGGAAAATGGGTCTGTCCTGATGGATGTGTGTTTTATGTGTGTCTCCCTGTAATGGAGAAATTTCAATGTCTTTTTGGCTCTGGTCTCCCATGGGAGTGAATGACCCAAGTCCTGCCTCTCCCCATTTTAGCCACAGTATGATTTTTGGAAACTGGGAGGGGTTTGGCAAATTCACAGGATTTTTGGACCATGGAGTCGAACCCAATTTTATGGATGGGCAGACCGATGTCCTAGAGAGGAGGGGCTAAGTGAGTTAACCTGATTTCTCTACCACAGATCCTGTATTTTCAACACCACAGGCTCCCTGGGACCCCTGAGTTGGAACAAGCGGAATTTTGGCTGAGGTTCAGATGAAGGCTGGGGGGTGGGGTGGGGAGGGTGTGCTGAGTTTTTGAGACCCACCCACCTGGTCTTGTCTTGCTCCATCAGACTGTGTATGGTTAGGACTACTGGTTTTGGTGCCACAACGTTGGTGGGAGGGGGGGGGTGTTGTTGCAGCTACCTGGCAATATATCTAAAAAAAAGTCTTCATTGCCTCTTAAGCATGGAGCTGGAGAACGCCTTTTCACAATGTGTGTCCCAGCTTCATCCTTTCATTCCCTATTTCCAACCCCAGAGGGTGAGGGAATGGGTGCTTCCTGGGAATATCAGTTTGCAGCCAGAATGCTGCATTAGAGATAGTTTGGTCCAACACCCCCTCATTTTGCAGTTGTAGAAACAGGTCCAAGACAGTGACATTCCCACCAGTGATGATTCCTTGGTCAAAGCCTTTTCATTTACAGGAGGGTGTTTTCCTACTAAATTTATCCCTTCTTCCCTCCTTTTTCCTACTTTTCTCCCTTTATCTTCTCTGAATGAAGTCATTTCTGATAGCGCTTTTATTGGAGATATTCAAATTTATGAGAAAGGAAGTAGGGGATGGGCTAAGGTGGTTCAGTCTGCCTTGCAGGATAGAAAATGCCTGCTGGAAGGCAGGAGGAGGAAATAAGTCTTGAGTCCAGCAGAGAAAGGTGTCGTTCACTCTGGTGGGCAGGTGGTGTGTGCTTTTCTGAAAGTTGGGCCAGACTTGAAAAAGTTCCTGATGCTTGAAGGGATGGACAAGGGCAAAACTTCGGAAGTCACAGGGGTTGTATAATCAGTCAAAGTCCAGAAAGGTGTTGAGGAGACTGGGTGTGGGCTCCACCCCTAGCTTCTGTAAGCACAGCCCCACAAAGACAGGGTGGCATTTTCCAGGCAATGGAGAGCACTTTGAGGGCCAGGCATCTTGACAGCACATAGCCAGGGCTGCAGCAGTAACCTGGTTCCGGAGAGCATGTTCAGGGGCACATACTGAGGATGGGTCTGCCTTCGAGTGGGGATTCTGTTTCTGTGGATACAGTCAGTCATGAAGTCTGGTAGGGCTGGCTGCTCAGGCTTCAGTTATCTGATGCACCAGGAAACAGGTTCAGGAAGACATTTCCATTCACCTTAAGCAGAATTGGTCCTGGGGCAGAATTGGGCCACCCACTCCAGGCCCATGAGGGTTTTGAGGGTCTGGTTGTGGTAGGTATCCAGGAAAGCCACTTGGAGGAGATCCCTGTGCTTATCTTCTGGCAGATGGGAGGAGAAATGAGACGACAGGCCCATTAGGAAGAGGTTGATGATCACAGCAGGTACGGTGCTTTCATTCCCCCATATAAGTCGAATGGTGTTCTTCAGAACCTGGTCCTGGGGCTAAATCATCACCAACATCAAGAAATTGAGCCCCTAAAAAAAAAACTTTGTACTTGTCTGAGTGGTTGAGAAAGAAGGGGAAGACCTGGGTGGGCTCTCTGTCCCCGGGGAGCAGAAACTGGGCTTGCCATGTGAACTTCTCTGAGATGCAGCATCTCTTGGGTGCCGGGGCTGTGTTTCGGTGCTCCCAAAGGCTTCCAGCTACCTCTAGACCACCCTGCTGGTAGCACCAGCAGCCCCCCACAGCCTGCATCCAGGAGGACCACCAGTACTGGATTCCACCTGAGCAGCCTCATGATGTCAGGGTTCTGGGGCAGAGAGCAGGGGGAAAATAGGTCAGTCCAGGGAGCCAGGGAGGGAACCTGGCCTTTCTCCTCCCTGTGAGAGACGATTACTCCCTGATGCCTGGTGGTGCAGAAGAAGTGGGCTGGTGGAAAGGAGAGCAGGGTCAGGGAACGGACTTCAGTGGTTGGGGGTGATGAGTAATAGTGCTCCACAAAGTTTGGGGGTGTTGCCTATAGGATGTGGATGGGTAATTAAAGGGAGAACTTTCTGGATGGGAAACTAAGCAAGGGAATTGCCTATATGTATTAGTCTATAAGGACCTGAAGTCCTAACTACTAGAAACTTACAGGCTGAAAAAGAAATGCCTTACAATTTGTTCTAATCCCCTCATCATACAGGATCAAAGAATCAGACTGAGTTGTCTAGAGTGTCTTATCTTCCAAACTTATTATTTTACAGAGAAAAATAAATCTCAGAGAAATGAGTTATTTGTGGTTGCATAATGACTTAAGAGACAGCCAGGACACGAACTAGATGTCCTGGCTCCCAGAGTAGGGACACAACCTGGAACTTAATGGTCACATCCCTCTATTTTCCTTTTCTCTTTCCTCTCCCTTTCCATGTCATTTCCCCAGGGAATCTAATATTCTCAAGAGATTTAGGGCTTAAGCCAAGATTACAACAGCCTTACCACCTCATCATTTTCACGCTGGTCAGGTCATAGCAGGAATCCTCACTTCCTGGAGGAACAAAAACCTTGGCTTAGCCTCTGCACTGACCTCCATCCACTTGACTATTTAGCTTTATTGCATCACAGTCAACCTGCCACTCCCCAACCGGTACCTGCAGCTTGTCACTCCCTCAGTGGTATCTGCAAAGGGGATGCCCCTGCTCTGGTGAGCTGTACAAGAGCATAGTTGACCAAACATGGGACATTTAGAGGTTTTCTTAGCAGGAGAATTTCCACTGGATTATTTATAGGAAGTGTGTGAGCTTGCCTCATCTCCCCTATTTCAATGTGAACCACCCACCCCCAGAGCATCATGGTGGGAGTGGGGGCTGAAGCCACTTCTGCTTGTCAGCTCTGAGGGGAGATGAGAGAGGGAAAAGAAAAATGGGTCATTCATTACTCGGCATCTTGATCCCACCTGTACTTCCTTAGTTCCAAAACTCTCCACCTGACTTCAGCCACCTTTGGCTTCACTCTATTTTGAAGAAGCATCACTTCCCAAGCCTCAAAATTGTGAAATTATACACCCCAACTTCCTCTCCCTTTGTCACACTAAACCTGACCTTTTTCACTTTACAGATGGGAAAACTGAGGCTGACAGGTAAATTGTCACACAAACAATGAGTGGGAGAGCCAAGATTTGAACCTGTTTCTTTTTACTCCAGATCTATTCCTCTTCTCCACCTGTCACTACCTGTCTTTTGCCTTAATTTCCTTTAAGTGCTGACTTCCACGGGAGGCCTTTTCTGATTCCTCCGATGCTGCTGCCTTTCCTCTTATGTTACCTTATATCTTTATATCTTTTATATGTATTCATAGATAGTATGCATGTATCATTTCCCTTAAACAAGCGTGGAAGCTCCTTAAGCTCCAGAAACTTTTTATTTTGATCTTTGGATCCTGAGATTTTAACATACCTGCTCCATAGTAAACCTTTAATAAATGCCTGCTTATTGATTCATTCCTCTAGTCTCATTCCTTTTTTTTTTTTTTTTTTTTTTTTTTTTGGCTGAGACAAATTGGGATTAAGTGACTTGCTCAAGGGCACACAGGTAGGAAGTGTTAAGTGTCTGAGATCAAATTTAACTCAAGTCCTGACTTTAGGGCTAGTGCTCTATCCACTGTACCACCTAGTTGTCCCTCATTCTTTTTTTTTTTTTTTTAAGGTGTTTGTATTTTTTCTTTTTAATATATATTTTATTTTTCCCCAATTACATGTTAGAACAAAATTTTGACATTTAAAGTAGAGTTGTAAATTTTTTCACTTCCCTTCCCTCTCCAAGACAGCGAGCTATAGGTATACCATGTGCAATCATGTAAAACATTGCCATATTAAGTGTTTTTGTATATAAGAAGAATCATATAAAATAAAAAAATTGAAAGAAACTAAAAATAGCCTGCTTCAGTTTGTATCTAAACATGTCAGTGTTTTTTTTTTTTTTTTTTTTTTTTTAATGCAAGTCCAGATAGTATATTTCATCATTAGTCCTTCCAAATTCTCTCAGATCCTTTCTGCAATTCCTAATACTGATTCCCAGGATAGAATTTAAATCAGCAGATTTTTCTTTTGCCGAAAAAAAGATATGGATTCAAAGTGATTTCATCCATTTCATGGTATGTAACCTCAAGAGGGACCCTCACTGCTGGGCAACCATTCACTCTGCAGAATCTTCTCATTTGCCGCAGGAACTGTGCCAAATCAGTTTCTTAATTCTTAAGCCTAAAGAAAGTCTCCGGGAAGCCTGCCAGAGTCTATTCCTGATGTCATGTTGTCCAAAAAGAAAGTAGCAATTTTGTAGACTGGACTCAAGGTGTCACTATAAGGTAAGTGAACACATTCACAGGTCTCATCAGTTATGTATTGAGATCATCATCAATGTACCTTTGGTGGTGACCCACTTATATCTGAATCTTCCATTTATTTAATGCATCTATAGTTTTTGGGGTGGTTGTTCATATCTGATTCCATTTGGGATTTTCTTGGCAAAGATACTGGAGTGGTTTACCATTTCCTTCTCCAGCTTATTTTATAGATGAGGAAATTGAAGCAATCAGGACAATGACTTGCCCAAATTCACACAGCTAATAAGGTCTGAAGCTAAGGAGGGAACTCGGGATGATGAGTTTTCATAAATTCAGACCTGACACTCTACTGTGCCTTGTATTCTTTGGGAAATGTCCCCCAATCTAGTTTATAAACCACATAGTAAAATCAACCTTGATTACATTGGCTCCAAATAATCAATAGTTATAAAGATCCCTTCTGTTTTTGAATCTCGTGATCTTTTTTTTTTTTTTTTGACTTGGGCCCCTTCCCAAATCAAAATTAACCTTGAGGAATAGCTAGGTTGGCTATCTATATATCTATTATCTATATATCTATATCTATATCTATATATCTATATCTCTATAGTGAATAGATAGTTGGGCTCAGGAAAACCTGAGTTCAAATCCTACCTCAGGCATTTCCTAGCTATGTGACCTTGGCCAAGGTATTTAACCTTTCTTAATCTCAGTTTCTTCATCTATCAAGTGAGGGTAATTCAATGGCCTCTAGGTCCCCTTGTACCTCTAAATCAAGGATCCTTGTATCTTGTAAGATATTGGTTTCACAATATGTTCAGAAAAGTAGAAGTAACATTGTAAATGCGAGTAAGTATTGTCCTTTCAAGGTCATATCTAAATAGATAAATAGGTAAAGCATTTATTAAATTATTTACTATGGGCCCATATGATACTAAGTGATGTAAGCTTGAACCAGACAATTCCTACCTTAAAGGAGTCTACATTGTAAAGGAACCCAGAAAGAGGGGGGTGGGGGAAGGTAAACATGCATGGCTATAAATGTCTAGGAAGTTTTGTTGAGGTCTGGAATAGAGCAAGATAAAGCCAAAAATGGCCTATTGAAGTACAGTAGGGATTGAAGGCTAGATCATCGAAAATGGCTCAGGGGTTAGCAAAAGGCAAAGGGTAACCAAGATTTGGGATTAGTTGAATAACTGGACTTTACAAGTATTCTTTAATAAATTAGTCCCATTGTAGAGGAAGTCCTAGTGGAATAGACTTAGGGATCTTATCTTTGACTCTGTGCTGTTTAACATTTTTTGATCAATAGTATTTTGATACCATGAGTTTTCTTCTGAATTCTAAACCATTTATCAAGGAATGGCTTTTAGTCTTATAAATTTGAACCCTTCTCTCTATATAGAAATAAGACCTTTATCAGAGAAACTTTATGTAAAGATCTTTTAAGTTTCTGCTTCTAAATTTAGAATCATTGACTTTATTAATGGAGATCTTTAAATTTTTTTATTTAATGAAAAATTTCCATTTTATTTCCTATGAATTTCTCTATCTCTTGTTTGATCTTGAATTTCCCCCATCCGTAGATCTAATAAGTATTTTAATAATTTTCTTCCATGCTTCTCATTTTTTGATGTTATCTAGCTCATTTGGAGCTTGTCCGGGTATATGATGTGAGATATTGGTTTTACTTAGTTTTTGCCAAGCTTTCTAGTTTTTTCAACAATGTTTGTTGAATAGTGAGTTTTTGCTCTAGTAGCTGGGATCTTTGGGTTTACCAAATATTAAGTTACTCTCTTCATTTGCTTTTGTAATTGTATGGTTAATCGGCCTCTCTGACAACCTCAATTTCTTCCCTAGTACCAAATTGCTTTTTAATAATAATGGCATTGTAGAATAGTTGATCAGGATACCCAGATCTATACCTGATAGAAACTTGAAGATCAGAGACTGTCTTATTTTCGTATTCTTGTATTTGTATGTGGCATTTGTATTCTTGTGCCTACTTAGTGTTTAACACAGTGCCTGAAACATAATAAATGTAATGCACTTTTTTTTTTTTGGTTGGTTGGTTGATTGAATGAATGACTGGAAGAAAGGCTAAGGTGATAATTTGATCTCGGACGTGCATTTGATTTACACTTTCTTTAAATATGCCTGGAGGAAGATAGCTGTCACAAGTTTAAATTACTTTGAAGAATTTGGAATAGTAATTCAGAGTGCAAAATAATTGAGTCTACCAATAGGTGGCACTCAACTTACGCTCTTATCTCCAATGGAGACCATTTTTATTTTGTTTTTTTGCCCTTCACTTTTCAGAAAGAAAGCAGTGTTTTCCTTTGTTTGGACTACTGCTTCTTTAGTTCATCCTACTGTTGATTAACAAAATATTAAAATATTGTAATTATTACAGTTATCTTGACTCAGTCTTTTTTGTCCTTTGGGAAAATTTCCTCTCTCAATTTCTCCCTATCCCAATGGATTCAAGCATATATTATACGAATTGCAGCAGTTTTAATACTCAAAATTAAAACAAAAGTAAAATACATTTTACCTCTCCAAGAAAGATATTATGATCTTTCTTTCCTTCCCTCTTTCCCCTTCAAAATCTGTGCTAGGAAATTTCCTATATATTCACAAGGCTCCTTGCAAAAAGAGAGAAAGACTCTTAGTATTCATAGTAGGACTTTTTTACTCCTCCTCTTCAGTAGCCCCCTCACCCTCATCCCCCAGTATCTAGAGTAAAAATCAAAGCAATTCAAGATTCTGGGTGACAACTGATGCTAATATGGCATTTTCCTTCTCAACTGGTCCACTAAATATAGTCTCAGTATACCCCTTCTTTCCTTCGAATAGCCTTAGGATAATCCTTTTAAGATAAAATCCCAAGGTCTGTTCAGCTTTGCCCCCACAAAGCCTAGTCTCTGGAGAGATTTGAGGGGAGAGACCGCGTGGCAAAGTTGCTTCATATTATATACATTGAGAAGAATATATTTCATGGGGGCATATCCAAAATTTTGACCCACTGATAGTGAATCAAATCTAATCAGATGTAATTCAAAAGGGATTGATACAATTTTAAACTTGGATTTAAAAAACCAACAAGTCCAAGAAGGTGGAGGTTTAACTAGATGGCAGTTTAGGTGAAAAAACTTTGGGATCTTTTATAGGTGTGTGTTGCTTGTATAGATTAGGTCCACATGCATTTGCCTAAATGCAACTCATGAAAAATCATAGATATCTCTGGAATCTCACTTCTCAAAGAAGACATTGATTCCTGCTAGGAGGGAAGCCTGAATTGAGCACATGAGGCTGATCTGCTTTTACCTCTTCAGAAAAAATCATATCTGTATGCTGCTCTAAATATTCCTAGTTTAGGGGAAATGAATTTTGGGTGTAAAGTGCTTTTCCTGATCACTATCTTTTAACAAGGAAGGAATGCCCTAAGCTATATCTGAAGGCTTGTCTCCAAATGTAACACAAAGATTACTACAAATGTCAAATAGCAAATAAACTCATTTATCCAAGCCAAAAGCAAAATCAGAGAAATTATATCTTTAAAGATACAATATACACACAGAGTGAATGAGCTCTCCCACCCATACTAGATTTCTCAGCTCACTTTGAGAGTGTCCTTCATTTACTCAATGAGAAATCTTCAAAGTATCTAATGTAGCAAGCTGGAACTAGAGACTTGTTGGTGCCTTCATATGTATGCTGCTTCCTATAGTATTTTTCTCCCTCCAGGGCTCTCTCTTTGAAGAGAGCCTCCAACTGTCTTGTGTACTCAAAATCAAGCTGGTAGTGGGGGGGAAATCTTTCCTTTTCTAAGTTCTTGAAAACTGCCTTATCTTATAGGCATGAATTGGCTAATAATGGTCCTTTTTCCCATGAGGAGAGTCTTATGCAAATGTCTGGGCTTGAGCCATGGGTTCCATTAACAGATTGCAAGCTCATCAATATGTCAACTGTGTGATAGGGCAAGTACAAATCTTAAGGTGCATTCAGAGACAAAGGGTCCAGAGTTAGGAAAGAGGTCAGAGTTCCGTTGTATCCTACCTTGGGTCAAGTCCCATATTCAGTCTTTAGTGCCACACTTATGGATTGACATTGATGAGGTGGAAAATATCCCAAGGATAATTACAAAGACGATAAAGATACTATCACTCCATATTACCTGTCCAGAACTTGATGATGTTACCACATCTCCCAATGATACCTGCCTTCATTAAGGGGAATATCGAAGCTGGAGAAGAGCATGATTTATTCTGGATGTAGGTTTCTGACATACATGTGTGTCCTTTTCACATGTGTTGCCCAGCCCCATAAGTTTTCTATGTATATGCATTCTTTATTTTCCATGAGTGGTTCTTCTGTGTGCTCCTTTTATCTCCAGTAGGGTGGTGATCTGTGGAAGTGTGTACCCCTTTGTGTATAGGAGGATTTTCCTTATTATTTATATTTTTCTATGCTGAAGTGGGAAGTTCAGCAGCATGGTGGATAGACTGCTGAACCTTGAGTCAGGAAAATCTGACTTCCAATCTGGCCTCAGCTATGTGACGGTGGGCAAGCATTTAACCTTGTTTGCCTCAGTTTCCTCACTTGTAAAATGAGCTAGAAAGGAAATGGCAAAGCACTCCAGTACCTTTGCCAAGAAAACTTCAAAGAGGGTCATGAAGAATCAAACTTGACTGAAAAGTGACTGAATACATTTATTTAAATGTGTTTTGTTTTGAATTAATAATAGTAGTATTTACACAATCCTTTAAGGTTTGCAAAGCACTTTACAGTATTATCTCATTTTAACCATACAATAATTCTGGGGAAGTGGGTGCTATTATTTATCTCCATTTTACAGATGAAGAAACTGATATTGATGTTAAATGTCTTGCCCAGGGTCATACATCTGGTAAGTATCTTGAGGTCAAATTTGAACTCTGGGTCCAGTGCTCTGTTCACTATATCATCTGGCTGTCTATTATGTCCTGTGGTTGAACTGGGAAAAGAAATATAGGGGAAAACTTGTGACCTTTGTTTTTCAATAGATCCTCAACCCTCTTTAAGTGTTATGATTTCTACAGTGAGGGAAGTCAACTGTGCTTAAGTGCTTGCTCCTTCTCTCTCCTATCTCTTAAGAAGGATTTTATACTAGGAATACCTGGGGCAGCTAGAGAGCACAGTGGATAGAGCTAGATGCAGGAGGAATCATCTTACTGAGTTCAAATTTCAGTCTCAGACACTTACTGGCTATGTGACCCTGGGCAAGTCATTTAACCCTGTTTGCCTTGTTCCTCATCTGTAAAGTGAGCTGGAAATGGAAATGGCAAATCACTTCCATATCTTTGTCAAGAAAGTGCCAAATGGGTTCACTAAGAATTAGACACGACTGAAAAATTACTTAATAAATACTATAAATATATTTATCTGTCCCCATAATATCTAGATATTTCTTGTAGAGGAGCATAAATCAAATTCAGAACAAAAGCTATCTCCCTCATCACCATCCCCTAGTCATCAGTCACCAGCTTAATTCCTTCCCATGAAATCCTGATTACCAACAATAACACCATCCTCAAACCCCATCAAGCAAACTCATTTATCTAACCAAAAATTAGAGAAATCATACAGCTTAGAATGTACTAGAAATTACATGTAAGTGATTGAACTCTTTAGAGGGAAGTGAAATGAGATTTCAGCTCAGCCAAGAGAGAAACCTGAAGTGTTTTAAACCTAGGCTAACTTTCAGGAAAGACAACATGTGAGGGAAATGCCATAGGCTATAAGAAGAAATTAAGGAATAAGAGGGAAGAAAAGGGAGGAAGTTGGATGGAGTTAGCAATTGGAGGCAATATTGTACATCAATGTGTACTAGACAATTAGAAGAAATAGCTTTGAAGTTCAACATTATCTGGCATGAAGTCCTTAGATAATAGTAATAGGGAACTTCAGTTAATAGATATCTCCTAGAGCTCTAAGATAAATTATTGTATTAAATATTAAGTTCTTAACTGTTAAAGTGATTGATAATTACTTGACTTGCTACAGTATTAATTTCATCCTTCAAACTGTGGAGGAACCAACAAGATTCTATTCTAATTTCCCTGAGATTGTTACAGTGATTTCCTGATTGGTCTCCCTCAATTCTCTTCTTTCCAGTTCATCCTCCACACAACTGCCAATGTGATTTTCATTAAGCAAGTATTGGATCATGTTAGTTCCTATTTGATAAATTGCAGTGATTCCTCATTGCTTCTAGGATCAAATACAACTTCTTCTGTTTAGCTTTTAAAGCCCTTCCCAACCTGGCCCCATCTATTTTTCCAGTTTCATTAAATATTACTCCCTCTGATACTTTTCAGCCTAGCCAAACTAGCTTTTCTCTTCCTCACATATAGCACTCCATCTTTCTTCTCCATACTTTTACACTGACCTGCCACCATGCCTAGAATGCATTCTTTCCTGACTCCTGCAGCATGGAATTCCTTTCTTCTTCAGCTGTGTCTCAATTTCCTCATCTGTAAAATGGGGATAATAACAGCACCTATCTCACACTGTTGTTGTGAGGATAAAGTAAGATAATGTTTGTAGAGCATTCTGCAAACCTTAAAAAGCCACATACATTTTATTTATCATTAGTATTGTTTTTATTGATAGATCTATTGGATCTATCAACATCTTAAATATAGCTCACTAAACCAGATTTAGACATATTGAGTAATTCTGGTAATCTAGTAATTCTTCCAACTTTTCTCTGACTATTGAAACTACAGACATCTTTCTAAATCCCCAAATTCATAGCATCATTGTTATCATTGGACTATTCCTACCTCCTTTCCTTTCTCTCACATCTGCTAAATTTTAAGTCCTTAACATCTCTAGCAACCATCCTCTTCTCTCCACTGACTATCACCTAATTCAGACCCCAGCACTTCACTTAAAAAACATAACAGCCGCCTCAGAATTGATTTCCTTGCTTCCAATTCCTCCCCTTTCAAACCAGTCTTCCACACTAGCTTCTGATCTTCCCAAGACCCAAGGCTGACTATGTGACTACTTTGCTCAAAAAACAAGCACAGAGGACCATGTTCCATGCTTTCTGTTCCCTTCTATCCCTGGAATACAACCTTTGTAAAACTCAATTCATGAAACAGAGATATGGTATGGAGAACAGAGCTTAGTTGCAAGAAGAAATTACTCAAGGTTCTGAAAGTCCTAGCAGCATCTTCTATGCTCCATACTCTATGCATTTTCAGCTGCAGAGTCGGGATTCTCAAAAGGATTTCTCAGTCCTACGATCCAAAACCCAAACAAGTCCCTGTGATGATTATGATAGAAGGAAAGAAGGCAATTAATGTCACCCTGCCAAATGAGAAGATAAACACAAAACAGCAGCAGAAATAGCTGAGGGTTTACAAAGAAATGGAATAAACTCCAAATATGGGGGAAAAAAAACTGACTAACAGTAGGGGTTGTGGGAAAACTCCCTTTTTCCTAGCCTCAACTTTCTCCCAACTCTTGGAAAGAAGCTGGTAAATCAGGCTGATGTTCTGGTCAATGCTGTATATTTCTTTCCCTGATCCCCACCCCAAAGTTTTTTCTTTCACAAGTAGTTTTGTCAATTCAGGATCAGAATATCCAGCCAGGTGAGGGAGGCTGTTTATGTATGACCTCCAGTTTGGTCATTCTGAATGCATATCTTTGGTTCATTGAGCTTTATAAATTCAACTCATTCTTCTCAGACAGATTGCCTAGCTGTTTTTGTGGTGGTCCATGGTCTTTGTGAAAGAATAAGGTCAGAAAACTGAGTATAAACCACAAAGGACCAAAACCAGCCACCCAATTCGTGTCTGCCTTAATTTACCGCTGACACTCCCTCAACCAACTCCCTGACATTTTTCTTTCTCTAAGGGCATGATGGACTTCCTGCCACTCTACATTTTGCAAGCTCGGCAGACCTGCACAATATACCGACCTCTTCTTTTCCTTGGCATTATTTCAAAGGCCAAACCCTCCATTTGTTTCCCATTAAATTCCAAGTCTAAAGCTTTGTCTGGAGTTCTCTTTCCAGATGTCTCTTGCTTAAATAAACGTGATGCTCTTTTCTCAGAAGAATTTGTTGTTTTGGAAGCAAAGCTGAGGCACTGACTCTCATTCCTAGACCTAATTATGCATCCTCTGTAAGTAGTCTAATGTTGCCTTTACCTTCCCTGTTCAGTACATGTGTGGACAGTGTTTACTAATGTGGCAGATTTTCATTAGGGAATAAGTTATTCACCATTTATCACATAGAATAAACAATAAAAGGTGGAAAAGAAAACCTGTGACCCTAGGCTGTTCAGCTGTTCATTTAATCTGTTTGCCTTAGTTTCCCCACCTATAAAATGGGGATAATAACAAGCACCTTCCCCCTAGGGTTGTTATGAAGATAAATTAAAATAATGTCTGTAGAGTACTTTGTAAACCTTAAAATGTTACATAGTTGCTAACTATTATTATCTGTTTACATGCTATATTCCTCCAGCCAAATAGAAATTCCTCAAGGGCAGGGACTGATTTGTTTTTGTCTTTGAATCAGGGCTTCCTTACTTCAAATCCAACACTCTTATCTACCATATCGGTTATTGGTGATGTTATAGAGGGGTTTTTGGACAAGATGGCCTCTGGGTTCTCTTTATACCCTGAAATTCTATAATTTTGTGACTTCCTTATTATTGTTCAGTTATTCCAGTTGTGTCTAATTCTTTTACCTCATTTGGGATTTTCTTGGCAAAGATACTGGAGTTGTTTGTCATTTCTTTCTCTAGCTCATTTTACAGATGAGGAAACTGAGGCGCAGGGGTAAGTGGCTTGCCCAGGGTCATACAGTAAGTGTCTAGGGTCATTGGATACATTTTTAAATTGAGTAGTGTTTGGGGGAGATAGGTGTGTTGTCACTCTAGGACGGACACTCCCTTCCCTGTGCCCCCAATGCCCCCTATTAATAGGAACCTCTTTAGGCAGGGTTAATAGGAAGGCTGGGTCCAGAGATGCAATACCTACAGAAACTGCTTCTTTCTGTGGGGATTTGGTGGAGGAGGAACTGAATTACAGATCTGGGAGCAGCAGTCAGTCAATATGCATTTATTAAGTGCCTTCTATATACCAGATACTGTGTTAATTGCTGGAGTACCAGGAATAAAAAAGGGATGAGGAGGAGGCAAGCACACTGTCCCTATATCATAAAGCTTGGAGTGAGAAGGGACTGGAATTGAGGTGCCCTCAGTGGGGAACCCTCCATACCTATGCTCACAGACTATAATCTGGTAAGGACAGGGCTTCCCTGCTTCCCTCAGACTAAGCAAATAGTTATAATTTCCTAGATTTTTAGCTGTCAGACAAGGACAGGAAATTTCAGTGTCAAGGAATTGAACTGAATTTATTTATTTTTGCAGTGATGAATGCAGGAAAGATTTATATTCTTGCAAGAATAGGTGTATCCCTAATACATTGTTGATGGAGTTGTAAACTGAGCTAACCATTCTGGAGAGCAATTAGGCACTATGCCCAAAGGGCTATAAAACTGTGCAGTGTCTCTACAAGGTCTACATGTATCCTAAAGAGATCATAAAAGAGGGGAAAGGACCCACATGTGTAAAAATGTTTATAGCAGGTTTTTTTTCCAGGTCAAAGACCTGGAAACTGAGTGGATACCCAACAGTTGGGGAATGGCTGAATAAGTCATAGTGTATGAATGTTATAGGATATTATTTTTCTGTAAGAAATGACCAGCAGGATGATTTCAGAGAGGCCTGGAAAGACTTACATGAACTGATGCTGAGAGAAATGAGCAGAACCAGGAGATCATTGTACACGACAACATCAATATTATACGACTTATCACTTCTGATGGAATGATTCTTTCCAACAATGAGATGATTGAGGCCTGTTCCAATGATTTTGTGATGAAGAGAGACATCTGCACCCAGGGAGAGAATGTGGGAACTGTGGGAACTGAGTGTGGATCACAGCATAGCATTTTTCCTTTTTTGTTGTTGTTTGCTTACATTTTATTTTCTTTCTCATTTTTTTCCTTTTTGATTTTTTTTGTGCTGCAAGTTAATGTACATATAGGTATGCCTCTATTGGATTTAACATATATTTTTACCATGTTTAACATATATTGGATTACTTGCCATCTAGGGGAGGGAGTAAAGGGAAGGGGTGGAATTGAAACAAGGTTTTGCAAGGGTTAATGTTGAAAAATTATACATGCATATGATTTGAAAATTAAGAAGCTTTAATAAAAAACAGAAAATAAGAAAAAGAAAAAAAGAGTGGGTGTATCCCATTTAAGCCTTTTTATAAGGTTTAGTTAGCCCTACTTCTTCCTTTTGGATCTTTACCAATCAGGATCCTTTCAAGATTATCTGCTTAATGTTATTTACTACTACTTTAAAATAGGACATTTTGTTTTATTTATTTTTCAATAATAGCTTTTTTATTTTCAAAATACAGGCAAAGATAGTTTTCAATATTCACCCTTGCAAAACTTTGTGTTCCAAATTTTTCTTTTTCTCTTTCTCCACCTCCCTTTCCTAGACATAAAGTAATCCAATATAGGTTAAATATGTACAACTCTCCTAAACATTTATATATTTATCATGCTGCAAAAGAAAAATCAGATCAAAAAGGAAAAAAAATGAGAAAGGAGTGGGGAAAGACAAACAAACAACAAAAAAGATGTTGTGAACTGTCATTCATCACAAGTCTATTGTAACTGGCCTGAATCACTTCATTGTTGAAAAGAGCCACGTCCCATTGGAATTGATTATCACATAATCAGCTTGTTGCCACGTATAATGATCTCTTGTTCCTGCTCATTTTACTCAGCATCAGTTCATGTAAGTCTCTCCAGACCTCTCTGAAATCATTCTGCTGGTCGTTTCTTATAGAACAATAATATTTTATAACATTCATATACTATAATTTATTCATGCATTCCCCAACTGATGAGAATCCACTTAGTTTCCAATTTCTTGCCACTACAAAAAGGGCTGCCACAAGCAGTTTATGGAGATATATATTAAATATACCTCCGGTGCATCGGGGACCATGAGCCTGTAGGATGATCTCAGGGTGGGAGAGAGTGTTGACTGGTTTGATTAATTGGCAGGATCCCTAATGCTTGGCAGCAGCCCAGGTTGATAAATACTCCTGATCACGGATTCTTCTGTATGTACTCTGCTAGTTCAATGGACCCCACAGGTGCCAAGAATTAAATGTTGTTCCTGTAAGAATTAGGGTGGATGACATCACCCACTGGGTAGCAAGATGAGCAGCTGTGTTTGTGGTAAGCCAAAGTCCAACCCCTTTAATCTTTGAACTTGAAAGTTGGGGAGGATAACCTCTCTGCCAATATGGTCTGTAGCTGCCTTGGATCCACTGCACACAGAAAGGAGGGTGAGAAAGAAGAGGTTTAGTTTCTGGAAGCCAAAATTATTAATTTAATTTTTGCTTAAGTGTCATTTAATCCACGATTTTAATGTATTACATGCAATAGAGAAGGAAATTAGAATTGTAATGGGAATGTAGACCTAGCAAAAATAAGTTTTAAGAATTATGCATTCTTGTGGGTACCTGTTATATCTCAGGCAGAGCCTGGGCCTGATGACTCCCTAAGAAAATGTCTAGGAGTGACAGAATCCAAGGTAGAATCCAAGCTCCTCCCCCTCCCCCTCTCTCCCTCCCTCTCTCTCTCTCTCTCTCTCTCTCTCTCTCTCTCTCTCTCTCTCTCTCTCTCTCTCTCTCTCTGTCTCTCTCTCTCTCTCTCTCTCTCTCTCTCTGTCTCTCTCTCTCTCTCTGCCTTTTTCTCTCTCTTTTTCTCTCTGTCTCTTTATCTCTCTCTGTCTCTCTGTCTCTGCCTCTTGTCTAAAAGCTTACTCAGGTGGAATCTTGCAAGATGCTTGCCCAAAGGGTCTTGGGCTGGTCATTGAGGGCTTGGACCACCATCTCTCTGGTGGCTTATGCAGACCACATGCTGACCAGTACTTCAAGTGTTACCTTCTGGGGGGCACACATGGCACACATGCTTTGTTTGCCATTTACTTTGCTGTCTTTTCTCCTCAAAGATAAATGAATAAAGCTGATGCTCCTGGGGAGAGGACATGCATTGATTCCCATAAAAATGCACATTTTCTTTGTTCACTTGGCTCATACTTTCCCATTAAGAAGATTCAAGTTTCCTCCCCAACTTCATGTGACCCCAAAAGACTATTTATTCATATGAGGATTTAAATGTTTGTTTATTGAAGTGGCTACGGGGAAGTAGGCTTTTGGTGTGGGAAAGGCTGGAAGGAAAGGGAGAGTAGCAGGGTCCCTATGCTGGAACCTTACTGGGAGGGCAGGTGGTGTTGGCTTTTTGAAAGTCCACCCAGATCCAGAGTAGGTCCACAGGCTTGATGGGATGGACAATTGCAAGCTGGTTGAAATCACAGCGTTCATATTCCCTCCCAAAGAACTGGAAGATATCCAGAGGGCTAGGAGTAGGTTTCACCTTTAGACTCTTCAGACACAACCCCACAAACACATCTTCCAGATAGATTGCCTTGATTTTCTGGGCCGCAGCCAGGACTTTCAGGGCAAGGTAGCCAGACATCACATAACCAGCCCCAGCGCAGTAAGGTGGGTAGATGGTTCCAGGGAATGCCTCTCGGGGCATGTACCACTTGTAGCGTGGCTTCCTCATGGGCATCCTGTTCTTGTAGATGTAGCCAGTGATAAAGGCTGGATGTGGGGGCCTCTCAGGATGAAGCACTTGATGTACCAGGAAGCCAGGGTTCAGGAATACATCACCATCCACCTTGAGCACATACTGGGCAGTCTGGCAGTAGCGGGCCACCCACTCCAGCCCCATCAGGGTCTTGAGAGTCAGGTTGCTATATGTATCTAGGAAGCCCACTTGGAGCAGGTCCTGATTTTCAGCATTCTCTTTCTCTAATTGGTACTGCAGGTGTCTGCGTAAGTGGGGTGGGAACAGACCAAGCACAAAGAGCCTGCGGATGGTCACACCAGGCACGATGGCTTCCTCCCCCCAGGTGGTCCGGATAGCCTTGCGGGCCTCAGTGTCCTGAGGCTGAGTCATCACCAATATAAGCAGGAAAGGGGCAGTCTCACCCTGACACTTGTCTGGGTGGTTGATCAGGAAGGGGTAAGAATAGGGATATTTCACCACTGCCATGCTGGAGGTCAAACGTTGTTCTGAGAACCTCTCCATGGGGACGTTGAGGGTATCTGGGACCAAGGAGATCAGGGGCATGAGGGAGCTCTTGGACTTAAGGTGAAGTTGGAGTTCTGGAGGTTTCAGAGAGCCCAGCTTAGCCTCCAGGAGCAGGGCCAGCAGCACTCCACAGGCTGTGCCCAGCAGAGCCCCCAGCACCAGGTAACTCCATGACCACCTCATGATGTTGTATGTCCTGGACAGTGAGAAACAAAAGGACACATTATAGGACCTGAGGCTACACACAGGACCTAACTTCCTTCTCCCAAGCCAGAAATGTGGAGCATTGGGCCAGAGCTGTCCGGGTAGAATACAGGAAGGAGGCTGAGGAGTCTGCGTGAGGAGACTAGACAGTGGTATTGGAGTTTGTTCACCTGTGAGATAGGTGAGGGAGCACTCCTTCCCTCCTCTTTCAGCCTCTCAGCCTTTCTCCTACTTCTCACTAGGAATAGGAACCCTCCCACCAAACTCTTCTAGAGAAAGACATCTTTATTCTGATTAGATTATTGCAAAGACAAAGGAGATGGCAGGACTTTCAGGAGCACATGGCTCCATAATGAATAGTAGTACCAACAATTCCTTCTCCCAAGGCTAAATAAAAGAGCTGGTGTCTTGCCCTCCCTAATATGGAGCCAGGGTCAGGGCACATCTTAGGGTGGGAGAGGGGCAAATGGTTGTCCAACTGTGGGTTCTATTCAGAGCATCATCTTTGCGGATCGCAGAGTGTTAGAGCTGGATTCAAACCCCATAAGTATTATTTTCCCCTCTATGTGATTTTGGAAAAAATTCCTGGATCTCTCTGAATCTCAGTTTACACATCTGTAAAATGAGTGTGTTAACTCCAGAGTGAGAAGATTTGGAGGAAGGTGGAAGCATATCTTTGTTT
The DNA here is from genome assembly GCF_048593235.1 of Sminthopsis crassicaudata. Taxonomy (NCBI): domain Eukaryota; kingdom Metazoa; phylum Chordata; class Mammalia; order Dasyuromorphia; family Dasyuridae; genus Sminthopsis; species Sminthopsis crassicaudata. The sequence goes on along the minus strand of NC_133617.1, from coordinate 72,590,509 downwards.
TTGGACAAGGCCAATACAGGAATTTGTTTTACTTGACTACATTTTTATAACGTTCTCAAAACGGGAAGGGAAAGGAAGTAGGAAGACAGAATGCAGTCTTTAAAATAAAATTGAATTAAATTTTTTTTTTAAATGAGTGTTTTAGACTACACATTGTCTCTAAGGCTCCCTCCCACTCCAAGTCTGTGATCCTAAAAGAGTTGGAAGGGTCTTGATTGACGGGAAAAACTGAGGCTCCTGGGGAATAAGTGAGTTGTTCAAGGCTTTGTGGTGAATTGGTGGCAGTTTCAAAAATAGAATTCAGGACTATTGCGTCTTAAGTCAGGGACAAAAGGGGATTTCCTCCCAAGCTAACCTGAAAGTCTTCTCTCTTCTTTTTCAGTTGCTCTTAAGATCCCTTTCCTTCAGCCCTGCCAAATAGTTCAGAGCTCATGGAAGTCATTGACCACCCACTGGATACCTTAAAGTCCTGTTTTTAGGCTAAGTTCATAACAGGACTTTGGCTTATCTTCTGGCCAGAACCCCTTTCCCTACCCTACTCCCCACATCTGACTAGCTTTATTGCGTCACAATAAACATGTCACCTCTTGTCACTCCCAAGATTCAAATTGCTATGTTCTGTCCCCACTCAGAGTATTCAGAGTGGAGTATTTTCTGTTCTACAGTTAGCTACATTTCTTTGAGATATCCATGTATTTTGAGTTTGTTCATAGCTCTAGGACTTCCTTTGAATAGAGAATGTGAATTCACACCTATGATATTTTCATGTCCATTAACTGAATAATCCTGGCACATCCTCTATTAATTTTTGAATTGAGATGGAAAAGCTTTGTTTTTGTATTCTTTCTCCTCCTTTAGCCGAAGTTGACTTAGTCTTCTGGTTTTTCTTTTGCTTCTTCTCTAACCTCTCCATTTTCGCTTTTTTTCACTGTCCTTATCCCCTTTTCAACTTCTTAAAGTAGATAATCCCCAAGAGTCTTGTTTTGGCCCTCTTTCTTTCTCTTTCTATACTTTCTTCCTTGGCAGTCACATTCAGGATCATAGATTTATGTGGAAATGTGCTGGTTCTGGATTTCCAGGGGAAAAAATGTATACTTTTAAGTTTAATGTGCATTTTCTTCATCATTTTATCAAATCTAGACAATCAACAAAACAATAAATAAAGCCATGGTTTGTTGCATTTGCCAAGTGTTGAAGTGTAAATGTATACATTGAACATTTAAAAAAATTTTAATTTCAATTTTTTTGAGTCTTTATAATACATATTTCTTTATGAATTATGTTGAGAGAGAAAAATCAGAACAAAAGGGAAAAACCATGAGTTAAAAAAAGAAGAAAAAGGAAAAAAATGAACATAGTATATATTGATTTTGTGATTCTCCTGGATACAGGTGGCATTTTCCATCCAGTTTATCATGATTGCTTTGGATCATTGAATTGCTGAGAAGAACCAATTCTTTCATAGTTGATCATCACACAATCTTGCTGTTGCTGTGTACCATGTATTCCTGGTTCTACTTGTTTTACTCACCATCAGCACCATCAGTTCGTGCACACTGAAAATTAACTCTGATGCCAGAACACCCTTGAAATTAGGGATCATAGCTTCATAAAGTTAGATCTGAAAGATAGCCTTTAAGATCATCCAATGCCACTCATAGATAAGAAAAATAATGTCCAGAAAGGCTAAATAAGTAGAATTTTCCTTAAGTAAAGGGACATATTACTTTTGTTTTTGCATCTCAGCAACTAATGAGTGTTGCAGTGCCCAGTAGTTGGGTTAGTGGATTGGTGGCTGTGAATTAACAGATTACCCCAGACCTTATAACTAATATAGAATTGAACCAGGACTCAAAGCAAGCCCTTCTGAGACCAAATGCAGGGCTGCTAATTCAGCCCTAACCTGAATTCCCATATCTTCCATGAGTGCCTCTTTGAAGATGAGATCTGCTCCAGCCCTCTCTCACCTCCACATCTGTCATGTCTGCTTTCTTTTCTCTTCCCACTACCATCATCCAGTTAAAGGGCCTTTATAGACTATAAAGCGAAAGCCAGCAGGACTTCCTGCCTCTCTTCTCTCCTCTGATCCATCCTTCACATTCCACCAACTCAGAATCCATGTTTTCTCTCTGTCAGAATAGAAGGGTTAGATTAACTTCCTGGTGTCTGAGAAATTCCTTGTTTGGAGATTTGTTTTTTTTTTTCCTTCTGTGGAAATTTCCAGCCACCCTCCAGAGATGAAAGACTTCCTTCCCACAAGGGAAATCTGTTGTCTTGCAACTCTGCTCCAAGTCACTGCAGCAACATTACAGCCTTCTTCCTGGCTCTGTTCCTGATTTCCTCTGGAATTTAAAACCATGTCCCCTTTACTCCTGGAACTCTGCTCTCCAACTTCCCTCAGTGCAGACTCTTCACCTTAGAACAATTCATTTACCATAGAATATCCTTCCCTAACGTCTCTTTTCCTTCTCCCATTGGTGAATTCCTTCTGGAGCCTTCATTTTATGCAAGGGAAGAGGCTGGTCTACTTTCATTACTCTGATTCTGTTCCTGATTTCCTCTACATTTCAGAATTATGTTCCAGTGTTGGGTACCTTTATCCCCAACCTCATGCTTTCTGGCTCCTTTCTGTGTGTTGTCTTATTCCAATTAGTATATATAAGCTCCCTAAGAACATGAAATCTCCTTTTTTTTTTTTTTTTTTTTTTTTTTTTTTGTATCCCTGAAGTTTAGCACGTTGTAATGTTGAATAAATTTTTCTTCCTTCTCTTCTCTCCCTTATTCCTTCTTTTCTCCCTTTTGTTTCCTCCTTCCTTTCCTTCTTTCCCTCTCTCCTCTTTCCTCCTTCCTTCCCTCCCTTACTCCTTTCCTTCTTTCCTCCCTTCTTTCCTCCCTCCTTTCCTTCCTCCCTTCTTCCCTTCATTCCTTCCTTCCTTCCTCCTTTCTCTTTCCCTCTTTAACCTCCCTTCTTCCCTCCTTCCCCTTCTCTCTCCCTTTCTTCCTTTCCTTTCTCCCTTCCTCTCTTTCTCTCCCTTCCTCCCTTTTTCTCCCTCCCTCCCTCCTTTCCTTTTCTTTCCTTCTTCCCTCCCTCCCTCTCTCCCTGCCTTCCTCCCTCTGTTCTTCCCTTCTTCCCTTCATTATTTCCTTCCTTACTCCTTCATCCCTCCCTCCTTATCTCCTTTCTTCCCTCCTTCCCCCTCTTTTCCTTCCTCCCTCCCTCCCTTTTTTCCCTTCCTCCCTTCCTCCCTCCCCCTCTCTTTTTCCTCTTCCCTTTCCCTTTCCTTTTCCTTCCTTCCTTCTTTTCTTCCTTCTTTTACTTTTTTCCCATAATCTTCTTGTTTAAACTTAAAAAAACACTTATATAAAAGTAATGAAATATATATAAGTGGTTTTTAAGTTTAAACAAGAAGATTATGGGAAAAAAGTTAACCAATTAGAAAAGGAGATTCAAAGTATTAAAGAAGAGAAAAAGAGAACAGATCAAGAAGAGAAAATATAAGAATAATTGAACTGCCTGAAAGCTGTGACCAAAAAAATAATTTTGACACTATAATGCAAGAAATAATCAAAGAAAATTGTCCTGGAGTGATAGAATGTGAGGGGAAAATAGAAACAGAAAAAATCCACTAATCACCATTTCAAAAAAAGATTGCCAATTTGGAACTATGCCCAAAAAGTTATCAAACTGTGCATACTCTTTGATCCAGCAGTGCTGCTATTGGGCTTATATCCCAAAGAAATACTAAAGAGTGGAAAAGGACCTGTGTGTGCCAAAATGTTTGTGGCAGCCCTTTTTGTAGTGGCCAGAAACTGGAAACTGAATGGATGTCCATCAATTGGAGAATCGTTGGGTAAATTATGGTATATGAAGGTTATGGAATATTATTTTTCTGTAAGAAATGACCAGAAGAATGAATTCAGAAAGGCTTGGAGAGATTTACATGAACTAACACTGAGTGAAATGAACAGAACCAGAAGATCACTATACACTTCAACAACAATGCTGTATGAAGATGTATTCTGATGGAAGTGGATATCTTCAACATAAAGAAGATTCAACTCACTTCCAGTTGATCAATGATGGACAGAAATAACTACACCCAGAGAAGGAACACTGGGAAGTGAATGTAAATTGTTAGCACTACTGTCTATCTACCCAGGTTACTTATACCGTCGGAATCTAATACTTAATGTGCAACAAGAAAATTGGATTTACATACATATATTGTATCTAGGTTATATTTAACACATGTAAAATGTATGGGATTGCCTGTCATCTAGGGGAGGGAATAGAGGGAGGGAGGGGAAAATTTGGAAAAATGAATACAAGGGATAATGTTATAAAAAAAATTACTCATGCATATGTACTGTCAAAAAATTTTGTAATTATAAAATTAAAAAAAAAAGAATATTTTTGCCAAATTTTGAAATCCCCAGATTAAAGAAACAAACAAAAAGAACAATTCAAATATGTTGGATATAATTAGAATTTTATAGGACTTAGCAGTAGCCACAATAAAAGAAACAATAAAAGGTCCTGGAAAAATATATACTAGAAATGAAAAGAAGTAGGCCTCTGGCCAAAAATATCATATCCAACAAAATTATCCATAATATTGGATGAAAAAAATGAACATTCAACAAACTTGCAGATTTTCAGGACTTTGTTTCAACCAAACCCAAACTAAATAGAAAATTTGACATAGAGGAGCCAATATCAAAGATTAATTTCAAGAAACTCAACATGGATAAATTGTTTTTGTATTGTACATGGAAATGTAAACTGTATATTTAAGATCAATATCAGTAATTGGGTAGCTCAAAAGAAAGATTGAGGTGGAGATATGAGCTGATTCTAAAAAGCATGAAAATAATTATGTTCTACAATTGAGGTGCAGAGGAAGACTAGATATAGAGGCTTTAGAAGAGGAAGGAGGGCCTATAATTCTGAAAACCTATTCACATCAGGAATGGATTAAACAAGGAATACTACATAAATAAACCATGAAGAGCATGGCACCCTCCAAAATTTATAAAGAAATAATGGGGGAGGGAAAACAATAAGGTATATAAATTTATGGCAGTGGGATAAGGTGTGTAGATTAATGGGCAAGGGATAAAGGGGGGGAAAGGATGGTATAGGATAAAGTGGGGTTCAGAAGGGTGTTTAATTGGAGTGAGATAAAGTGTGCAGATTAATGGGGAATGGAATAAAGCGGGAAAGAAAGGTTGGGGGAGAAGATAAGGGGAGGATTTATGGGTGAGGAGAGATTAATAGGAAAAAAGTTAAGGAGAATTAAGATAGAAAAGTTAGCGGGGATAGGAAATAAGAGATAAGCAAAAAAGAACACACTACACATTACAATAAGGATCAGGAGTAGAATTTATTAGGGAAAAAAAAGTGGGGGTAAGCTAGTAATCATTAACCTTAGGCAAAGTCAAACTTAAAGATTCAATAAAGAGAGAAATCTTTATGTCAGCCATATTAATATTGTTTCAGATGCATGTTTATATATAGCTAAATGTGCACATTTATATATGTGTGTGTGTGTGTCTGAGTGCCTGTGGGTATGTATGCATGTAGGTCTATATATGTGTGTATATAGATATGTGGGTATGGGTATGGTTTGTGGGTTATTCTGAATAAACATGTATACATAAAAATATCTGTGCTTAACTGTAGCTGGCTTGGGAGATGGAGGATGAAAGGGGAAAAAAAGAATAAAACAAAATTTATTTATTTAAAACTTAAATTGAAATAGAAAAAAAGAGAAAAAACATTGCCATGTGCACAGCAGAACACGAGAGGATTGAAAGTATGAAACAATATATTTCCACTTCAAGAAATACTACACACTGTGTCAAAATGACCCATCTTTTCTTCATTTCCTTGTAGGTTTTATTTTGTTCTTTTCTGTGTATTTTTTTACTTTATTCTTTTTTTCCTCTCCCCCCCCCCATATCCCAAGAAGGCTACAATTAAGTGCAGCTATATTTACTTACACACACACATGTTATATGTATAGATATCAGTAACCACACACACATACATTTATGTAAGGCTATATACTATGCTTTTTTGGCCTTCTGTTTCCTTAAAGTGGATAACATCATCCCTCATAAGTCCAAGTCTTTCCATATTTTTCTAAATCTACCAACTTATTTCCTATACCATAGCAATATTCCAACCTTATTCTATCTAGTCATTTTAAATAATCTAAAATAATATTGATTAATATGGCTGACATATATTTTTTCCTTCTTTGCTCTTTTGCTTAAATTTATTTTAGCTTGACTATTATCCCTGATTTTTTCCTAATAAATTGTATTTCTGATTATTTTTGCTATGTATCTATCCCTTTTCTTTTTTAAAATAGTATTTTATTTTTTCTCCAGTTATATGTCAAGAAAAAATTTTAATATTCACTTTTACAAGATTTTGAGTTCCAATTTTTTTCCTTGCTTTTTCCCCTTGCCCTCTTCCACATATGGTAGCCATTTTGTAATAGTTTATACATGTGTATAATATGTAAAACATATTTCTATTTAATCACAGTTGTGAAAGAAGAAACAGATTGAAAAGGAAAAAAAAAACCATGAGAAAAAATAAATAGGGAAAAATGTGGCTTGATCTATATTCAGAATCCATCAGTTATTTATCTAGATGTGGATAGCATTTTCCTTCATGAGTCCTTTGTACTTGGTTTTGGATCATTCTGTTGCTGAGAAGAACTGAGTCAATCATAGTTGATAATGGTACTGTGTACAGTATTTTTCTGGTTCTGTTCATTTCATTTTTCATTAGTTTGTACAAGTCTTTCCAGATATTCCTGAAATCTGCCTGTTCATTATTTATTATTGCACAATTGTATTTTATTATATTCGTCTACCACTGTTTATTAATTAATGGGCATCTACTCAGTTTCCAAAACTTTGCCATTATGAAGATGATGAGGTTCAATAAATCAGAAGGTGGGGAGTCATAGAATGAATTCACAGGCTCAAACCATCTCCATGTCAAGGGGCAAAGTCTTATTGTGATAAAATGGACAAAGTTCCTAATAAACTGCAATTAACAAAGGAAGAAGCAATCCCTTTTATGGGAAAGGGCAAGGTGTGGTAAGTGTGATAATTGTGTGAGTCAATAAATCAACTCATGGTTATGGCCATCCTGTTTTATACAATATATCTTCTGGAGTTGACTGTAAGTCTATATAGATAACCTGTAGATTGTATATGGTAACAGTAGACATCAGTATTGGATAGTTCTGTTTGTACAAGATAATTCTATCACTCTCAAGGTCTTTCTTATGAACTTTAGAATTGATTGTATGGATGAGAGACATTGGCACAGGATTGCCCAGCATGGTGTGCCCTCATCAGAGAAGGTGCTGTGCTCTGTGAGCAAAGCAGAATTGAATTAACCCAAAAGAAACGTGAAATGTGCAAAGTTAGAAATTCCACCCCAAATGTTTATGGGGACTATTTGTGTTCAATCTGTGGCAGAGCAGTTTGAGCTTGTATTGGTCTGATCAGCCCCAATAGAACACAATGTTTGACTAACAAAAGGGACTTTTCTTCAAGTCAAAGGGACAAAAATCAACCAACCAAATCATTAAAAGATAATTCTACTCTTGTCAGTTTTTCCTAACTAGGGCCCACTCAGATACTGGATTGCTACCAGAGACATGGTCTTTTGTTGGAGTCCATTCACCCCATCAAAAATGGCACTTTGTACAAGTATTATTTACGTTAATTTCTGTACAGTAAGTCGTTTTCCCTTTTTTTAATGATCTCTTGGGATACAGATCTAATAGTGGTATTGCTGGGTCAAAATTATGCATAGGTTGGTTGTTCTTTGGACACAGTTACAAATTACTCTCCAGAATGGTTGGATCAGTTCACAATTCCACCAACAATGCATTAATGTCACGATTTTCCTACATCCTCTTTAACATTTATCATTTTTTTTTTGATCATGTTGGCTAATCTACTAGGTGTGAGGTGCTATTACAGAGTCTTTAAAATTTGCTTTTCTCTAATCAAAAATGATTTAGAGCACTTCTTCAAAAGCCTATAGACAGCTTTGATTTTTTTATCTGAAAACTTACTGTTCATATCCTTTGACCATTTGTCAATTGGAATATATGATATATTGTATAACTGTATACAATTGTATATTAATTAGATAAATGTAGTCTTATAATCTGGTTCACTTCTCTATATATTTGAGAAATGGAGCTTTTATTTGTGTGTATCTCTTATATCCTATCCCTGTTAACTCCTCTGATTTACTTCTAACTTGCTATTAGTTAATCTACTCCCCCCTGGAAATTTTCGTTATTCTCTATCACCACCTTTTCCCTCTCTTTTTATTCCATTCCCATTAATCTATACACCTTATCCCATTCATGTGAATTTACTGACTCTCTTATTCTATTCTCTCCCCTTCTTATGTCTTTATAAATTTAGAAGACTTTTATACTATATATGTATGTATGTATGTATGTATGTATGTATGTAGTTCCCTCTTTAACCCATTCCTGATGTGAGTAGAATTCCAGAACTAACAACCCTCCTCTCCCATCTAACTTACTGTGTCAGTTCTTTCTCTTGCACCTCATTCCTATGATATAATTCCTTTTTTTTTTTTTTAACTTTTGCCTACATGTTTTGCTCTTTAGCATCATCTAAAACTTGGCTCTACTTCAATATTTCTTTTGAGCTGCCAAATTACAGACATATAGTTTATATTTTCAAATGTAAAACATAATCACTTTGTTCTTATTCAATCCCTTGAAATTAGTCTTTGACGTTGACCTCTTGCATTTATATGTCAAATTATGTTCATCATTTTGCAACCAAAAAAAGTTCATTCATTAAATACCTTTTTTTTGTCGTTTTTTGTAATTGTTTAGGATTATGCTTAACTTTTCTGGGTATGATATTTGACTTGAGGACATATCCAGTTTTTGACACATTGGCTGTGTGATCCTGGGCAAATCATTCTTTGTCTATTTCCTCAATAAAATAGGGATAATAATAGCACCTACCTTAGGAGTGTTATGGGGATAAAATAATATGATATTTGTAAAAGTGCTTAGTTAAGGGCCTGACACATAATAAGTACTATGTAAATATTAGTTATTCTTATTATTTCACTCTGTATAAGTTCTTCCCATACTTTGAATTATTAATTTTTCTTGTTTCTTACTAGTATAGTAATATCCTATTATATTTGTGACCATTTTTAGTTGAAGGACACCTATTTTGTTTCCAATTCTTTGGTACACAAAAAGTAATTGGGTATTTTGATGTTTTCAGGGAACTCTTTGCCATAAACACTTAGCAGTGGAATTTCTGGGGCAAATGATATGAATATAAAAAATAGTATCTATTGTTTTTATATTTACCTTAATTTCTATATGTATATACTACCCTCCATTCCCAGATTGCCATCACTGATATTAAAAAGAGAAGAAAAAAGTATTCTAGCCAAAGTAACCAAAACATCAACTGAATTTGGCAGAACATGTGCAATATTCTACATTCATAGTACCCATTTCTGCAAAGAAGGAAGAGATATGTATTTTCATATTTCTTCTTTAGGAACAAGTTTAGTTAATAGAATTATAGCATTCAGTCCATTTTATTTTTGTCATTCTTTTCATTTACATTATTGCTTTCATCATGTAATTTTTCCTATTTATTTCACTCTGTAATAGTTTTTTAAGTCTTTTCATCCTTCTCTATATTCTTTATATATATGTATGTGTGTATATATATATATATGTATGTATATATAATTTCTTACAACGAAGTAATATTTCATTTTGTTGGATAACAAGTCATTTCCCAAATGAAATAGTTGTTTCCATTTTCTTGTTATTATCCAAAAATGTTACTATAAATTTTTTGGTATATGTGAGACTTTTCTTTGTGATGTAACTTGCTTTTGAAGCAGAAGAGAGTTGTAGGAAGAGCCTGATCTGTGGTATGGATAGTGCCTGAACTTCAGAACTTGCCTCCACTCCTTTTGGCTAAAGGGCATGTCTGTAGAGAAATGTGGAAAGTGAGTGAGGAAAAAGTAAAAAAAAAAAAAAAAAAAAAAAAAAAAAAGGATTATATCATAGGTGTAAAGGAAAGAACTGACAGTAAATTAGATGGGGAAGGAGGGTTGATAGTTCTGGAATCCTACTCACATCAGGAATAGGTTAAAGAGAGAATTATATACATACATACACACATACGGCATAAAAGTTTTCTAAATTTATAAAAACATAAGAAGGGGAGAGAATAGAATAAGAGGGATGTATAGTAGGGTGAATAAATTAAAGGAATGGATTGAAGTGTGCAGATTAATGGGAGTGGGATAAAAAGGGAGGGGAAAAGTGGTGATAGAGGATAAGAGAGATATCCTGAAGGGTAGGTTAAGTAATAAAAAGCAAGGTAGTAGTTAGAAGTAAATCAGAGGAGTTAGCAGGAGTTAGGATATAAGAGATACATACAAATAAAAACTTCATTTCTCAAATATGTAGAGAAATGAGCCAGATGTCTCACAGAACACACAAACTGTGTCAGGAGAAATAAAAAGGAACAAGTATCTCATATACATGAGGCAAAAAAGGAAAAATAATTACAAAAGACTCTAGGCAAGGGAAAGATAGATAATGCTAAAATCATACATTTTATGGGAACAACATATATTTAGAAAGGTATAAAAACTTCTAAATTCAGAAAGAGGGCAAAGGCAAAAGGTAAGGAGGAAGATAAGGGAGGGAAAAGGAGGGCAAGATATCTCATAGAAGCAAAGCAGAGTCAGAAGGGATAGCAGTATAGTGAGGAAAATAAACAAGTACTTATAGCTTAGGATGTTAATTGGATAAATTCATCCAAAAAACAGAAAAAAAATAATAGTTTAAAACTTTAAACTCAGCAATATGTTGCTTTCAGGAAATGTCATAAAATATGAGAAACACACAGAGTTTATATAAAGTTAGGAGCAGAATTTATTATGTAAAAAAACAGACAGTAATCATCATCTCATACCAACTCAAGGTTTAAAATAGATTTAATCAAAAGAGAAAAATAGAAAAGTCACAATATATTTCAGCCATATTAATTAGTATAGTTTCAGATTATTTAAATAACCGAACAGTGTAAAGCTGAAATATTGCTGTGCTGCAAGAAATGTTGAGTTGTGTGGATTTAGAAAAATATGGAAAGATTTGGTCTTGTGAAGGAAGATATAATCCATCTTCAGAGAAACAGAGGACAAATGAAAATATGCATAGTACAGTATTACACACATATATATATGTATGAGTATAGCTATCAGTCCAAATACATATATATATATATATATATATATATATATATATATATATACACACATATATATGTGTGTGTGTGTGTGTGTGTGTGTGTGTGTGTTTGTAACGTATACCGATTGCATTGCCAGATATCTGTCAATATATTTACATTATATACATGGGTTTGTAAAGTGTAAACACTTCATTGTGAGCCAGGAGGTGAGGAGGGAAAGAAAGAGGGAAAAAAAATAAAGCAAAAAAGTGCACAGCAGAAAACAAAAGAAAACCTTCAAGGAAGCAAACAAAAGATGGATGCACTGAATACAATGTGAAATATTCATTATATAGCCTTCCTTAAAATTGAAATTTATTGTTTTATATTGAATCCTCTCATATTCTGCTATGCACATGACTGTTTTTTGTCTTTTCTTCTTTTGTGTTTAAGTTGGATATACAATTAAAAAAATAATATTAATTCAGAAGACATAATCATAAAAATACAAATTTACTTCTTCAACATAGAGGAGGCATCATGACACCCCCTATTCCCCCATTGCACAGTATTAGTCTCTGGGAAGGAGAAGAGGATTTGGTTTAGCTTAGTTCTGTTCTCATAAAGTAAAGTCCAAAAGCACGGTCCAAAACACCCCTCCAGCTTGAGCTCCCAGTCTCCTAGCTTCTCAGGACTTCCATCCTGAGATGGAATTCCTTCTGCTGTACAAACTCATAGATCATCAGGGCTCAACCATTCAGTCCCAGGAGAATCACCTCCTGCATCTGAAACTGAAGGTAAGGAACAGGAAACAAAAACTAATGCCCCCAGGCTCATTTCTAAGAGCATAAAGATAAAGACTAAAGAGTAAAGAGAGAGTGAAGGGGAGATGTTCTTCTCTCACCAGTCCAGTTCACAACATCTGTGCAGGACTTGAAAAATAAGAATTGCCCCAAAAGAAGCCAGCAAAAAGAGAAAAACCAGAATTTCATTTACATTGTTGTACTCTTATTTTTCTTGGCTCTGCTAGTCTTGTTTTTCCTGGCTCTGCTTACTGCACACTACAGCAATGCACATAAATGTCCTCATCCTTTTCTGAAATTTTCATATTTACAGTTTTTTTCAGCACAGTAAAATTCTGGTATATTCACATACCACAAATTGTTAATTATTCCCCAGGCCAAAGCTACCTGTTGTCTGGAGTGAGGGGTTGACACAGGGACCCACACTACCCCTTCCTTTGCCATCTCACCAAGCTGAATAGATCCTTCTGGCTGGGGCTCATGACTATTGTCTGTTCAGCAGTATGGGGGAAGGGAGAGCAAGGGCCCCTAGGCCAGACCCTTACACTGGGGGGCAGGCACTATGGGATAGCATGAAGGCTGGCCATATCTGTAGTAACTCTTGGTGCTGGGAGTGATGAATCAGGACAAGTCAGTGGAAGGTACAGTGGTCATACTTCCTCCCAAACATCAGGAAGGTGTTTGGGGGAGAAGGGGTGGGCTTCACCCCAAGCTGTTGCAGACATAACCCCACAAACACATCCTCCAAGTGGATGGGCTTGATTATCATACAGCCAGGATCCTAGGGGCCAGGGAGCCAGATATCATATAACCAGGGTACCCACAATAGTCAGAATACTGGTTGTGGGGAATATAGCTCTGGGGACATATACCACAGGGTTTGCGCCTCTGTAGATGTGGCCTCTGCTGAAATCTAGCTGTGTGGGTCCATTGGGCCATAGCACCTGCTGTATTAGGTAACTGGGGTTTAAGAAGATATCACTATCTACCTTGAGCACATACTGGGCAGTGGGACAGTACTGGGTCATCCACTCTAATCCTGTGAGGACCTTGAGAGTCAAATTGTGGTAGGTATCCAGGAAGCCCACATGGAGGAGATCCCCATGCTCCCTATCCTCCTCCTCCAAGAGGTCCTGAAATTCCTGGGCAAAGAGAGGTGGAGGCAGGCCAAGAACAAAGAGGTGGCAGATAATCACATCGAACACCAAGGTTTCATTGTCTCATGTTTGCCGGATGACTTGGCGCACCCCCACTTCCTGGGGCCAGGCCATCATCAGCATGAGCAGGAAGGGGGGACTTCTGGAATCTTCACACATGACAGGATGGTTGAGCAGGAAAGGGTAGGACTGAAGGACCCTTGGGACCAAGAGGGGTGATGTCTGTACCTGCTACTCAAACTTCTTGGAAAAGATCCTGGGGGATGGAGGGCTCAGATGTGCTGGATTTGTCTAAGAAGCTAGCAGCTGACAAGAGCCCCCAAAAGCTGTGCTCAGCAGAGCCCCCAGGATTAGCTCCTATTTCATCAGCTTCATGGTGCTCAGCTTGTTCTGGGCATGGAGGAATGAGACATCAGGTCAGTGCTGAATAGTTATACCCAGACCCTGTCCCATGCCCAGGATTCTCTCCTTCCATGGGTGAGTTCTTTCCCGGTATAGGGGACTAGATTTTGTATATTGGGAGAAACAAAGGCAGGGGAGTAAGGAAGGAGGCTCCTCACCTGTAACATGCCCTCCTGGCAGTTACAATTACTAGTCTGTCCTAGGCCCAACAGAGTATCTTTGACCACTGACCTTTCCAGTGTCAACTCTACCCATCTTGCCTCCTCTGAGGCCTTCAAAGGTCTCCGGCCACGATTTCTTGAATCTATAGTTTAATAACCGGTAGCACGCTCAAGAACAGCCACATGTAATCTTAAAAGCCTTTATTATACCTACTCACATAATGCCCTGACTTGTCAGCTCCTTAGTGAACACCTGGTCTGAAGACCCACGTGTTCTCTACCAAACTCCTTACCTCTCAGCTATCCATCAGCTTGGTTTGGCTTGGCTACCCCAGGTTAGGGAGCCTTGTTAAAGAGAGCGACTTGCTGTCTGCAGTGGGCTTATAAAGGGCCTGTGAGGTCACACACACAGCCAACCAGCGAGAGAGCCGTTACCCATTATGAAGCTATCTCAATATGGCCAAGATCCCACCCACAGGGTAGTCCCATATCCACAGATATTACTTCTGGGCAACTCAAATCTCCTGTTGCGCTGTGCCCACCCATTTAAAGGGCCCTTACAATTCCCTTCTCTTGTTTTGCAGGAACCGTATCCTTATACTCACCAAGCAACCTCAATTTGTGCAAAGCCAGTTTACAAAGTGCCACTGAGGCACCAAGGGAGGCAAAGCTGAGGAGGTGGGTGAGAGGGATTGGGGAGAGGGCATGGTTCAGGGAGAAGAGGTGAAAACTGGAAGCCAGCAGTCCTGAGTTCTATGACTTACTTTTGACAAGTCACTCCTCTTGTTTTTTCAGGTTTGCTTTTCTGTGAAATGAGAATAGTTCAAATGAATTTTTAATATTCCCTCAGTCTGTGAATGTCTCTTTTTTGAGAGAGAAGGATTAAGTGCTGGAGGGGGCTCCAAGTGCCCAGTTCATGGACTGTCACCCCTGGTTGTGCAAAGAGCTATTAGTCAGGGAAGGACAAGAAGGGCCCCCTAACAACCCTCTGGTGATAGCAATGTGAAGGCAAGAATAAGTGGTGGAATTTGCCCAAGATTTCTAGAAGAAATTCTGCTTGAATTCTCCTATGCCTAAAGATTACCCCCTTAAATTGAATTTAATTCTGCCATCGAGCAACTCAGTGCTCTGAATTGTCTGTGAACTCTGAGATCACCCCATCTAGATTCCTTCCCTTGTGTCCCCTCTTCTCTGGTCACAAGTGTACTTATATAATCCTCCTTTCTTCAGGTCCTAGGGTGCAGTGGCAGCAGGAGGACAATTCAGAGGGGACTTTCTAATCCAGGCCAAACAGGCAAGGATGGGAAGAGAGTAGAGGTGAAAAGGGAAGGACTGTGACCAAACCTGAGCTTCCTTAGATGTGTTAATTGAATCTGACAGAACATGTGCAATATTCTATATTCATAGTCTGCAGTTTTGCAAAGAAGAAAGGGAGATATATTTTCGCATCTCTTTCTTAGGAACAAGATTGAGTGGCAGAATTGTAGCACTCAGTCCATTTTATTTTTGTTATTCTTTTTATTTATATTATTCCTTTCATCAGGTATTTTTTCCTGTTTATTTCACACTGTAACAGTTCTTTTACATTTTCTCATTATTCTCTGTATTCTCTCTATATTATATATTATATATAATCTATACATGTATATTGCACTTGGATAATGAAGCACGTGAGACTAATTGCCAATTGGAAGGTTCCCTATGAACGTGTTTAAAGGTTGACCCTTCCCAGCTATGACTTCATTGGTGAGACAAAGAGGGGGGAGTGACATGTGTGGGAGGAGTAGGGGGAGGAAAAGGAAATTGAGATGCTCACTCTCAGTCTCTCGTGGAGTTTGAGGGAGGAAGGTGTGTGTGAGATTGCTAGACCTAATCCCCTGACCTTGACCGTAAAAGATCAAGAATAAAGACGTTTAGTGATCCTGACTCCGGCTGATTTCTGGGAAGACAGAGTTCCAGCACTCTGGCGCCCAACATGGGGCATCAGAAATTATCAGGTTTTGAAAATTAATATTTAATATTAGGAATTAAAATTCTGAAATATCTGGTAGAAACACCGCCTAGGAGGGAAGGCATAGAGGCAATATGGATCCAGGTAACTCCAGGATCAGGCTCAAGGATACAGCTGAATATAATGCTTATATAAATAGATTAAAGAGCCAGATGGAAGATCTTTTAACAAATCACCATTGAAGAACAGCAGGAAGCTTGTAATCAAGCTCCCAGAAGGCTACCCCCACACCCATTAAATATAGCTCAGACAGAGAGCAACCTAGAGCGAATACATATGTATGACAGTATAGAGCATAAAATGGGACAACTAGAAGTTGAGTTAAAAATAGAATGACAAACAATTAGAAAAGAGTTACTGGAATTGCAGGTTAAATTACAGATTGAGATAGAGAAAGAAGAAAAAGCTAGGTTACTACAGTTAGAACAGGAAGAGTTCAAACCAGTGGCTGAAGCTAAGGAGGGAAATAAAAGAACCACATGGACTTCAGTTGGAGAAATTCTTCTTAGCATTTTGTTGGTTTACCTCGTATATTATTGTCTTAAGGAATTTGTTGATTACCCTTCCATTGGGAAGAGGTTTAGTTCTTATGTGCAAAGCTCGGTTTGGATTTTAAATCGGCCCTTGGGGAATTTTCCAATTCCTGACCCTCTTCTCTCAGCCCCACCTTTGTGGGTTGAGGGAGAAGGAGGAGGAGGAAAAGGAAGGGCGAAATATCATCAGCACTGCCCATTAATCCATTCAAAACTCCTGTATCTTCATTTCAAAAGACAGGAGTAGGCTTTATGGCCCAAGGTAAAAAGGAATTGTGGGGTGATTATAATATTCAGAAAAAAATTTAAAAATACAGTTCAGTTAATTTCTAAGAAACCTTACAAGCAGTTAGAGAGAGTGGAGTTTTATACTTGTAAAACTGCTAGGATCGTCTTTGGAGAGTTGAAACTTCTCTTTGCTTACCTCGTGGATTTTCCACTTCCACAGGTGGAATCCCACAGAAAATCCACAGGATTGATTGCCCAACCCCCTATGAGTACTTATAAAACAGTATTTTTAGAATGATTTGGAAAATTGCTGTTTTAATCACTAGAATAAATAGACAGTGTGTGATCTTTGACCCTGGAGGAAAAGTAATATCAGATTTATTGATTCACACTCCTGAAGTACAATTTGGTATCAGAAACTCAAACTTTGATTTTAGGCAAAAGAATTCAGGGATATCAGGGACTGAAGCTTTCATAGCTGAGTGTCCTTTTCTCATCTGTCTGAGTAGCAGACCACTGAAAAGGTATCAGCTCTTTTAAGAACTTCGAGAGCAAGTGAGAAAGTGCTCAGATAAATATACCCTACTTGTCCATTTTCAGAGTGGACCTTCAAATCATATCTTTTATAATCAGGCTGCTAGAATTTTATATTTGCAAATTGTGATAACTAAAGAAGCTAGGAGCATGGCAAAAAGCTACATAGCTTATCTTTCTTTTTACTCTCCTATGCTCCCTATAGGACAAAACCCTTATGGTTTGAAATTTAATGTTTTAAGACCAATGGATATTATGGCTTCATTCCAATCTGGAGAAGCAGCTAAGCATGTGATCAACCATTTTTCCATTGTAGGAATCTCACATGCATTTAAGACAGTTTATGGATTGGTTTACAAATATTTTGCCTTTAGGTATTTTTGCACTGAATTTGACTTTGCCCATTCTGTTGGCATTTCTTATAATCCTACTAGTAAAGTCATTACTGCACAGACTATATCCCCAAGATCTCTTCTAAACAAGAGAAGGGAATTTTGGGATATGCACAAGATGTGGCAATACATATATGTGATTGCTTGCAATTTTTAAATTTTGATTTTACATTTTTCAACACTTTTGATTTTACATCTTTAAAGTATTTTGATTTTATATTACTGTTATTTTGATTTTATATTTTTAAGTTATTTTGGTTTTACATTTTTAATTCTTTGCATTTTACCTTAGCAATGCACTTTGGGCATACACAGAAAGTGCAGCTAAGTGACAGACTGACTTTTGTCTGACTTTTGTTCATTTTTTTGACAAGAGCTTTCCTTCCACTGTGATGTGGAAAGGCCTGGATGGCATTTGGAAAGGCCCAAGCTGGGCCAGCGTTTGGGGCCCTGGGTACATTCCTTCCTAGGTGCAGATCCAGCAGCAGAGGAGTTGATCCCCACCAGAGACATTTGCAAAGGTCAGTGGTCAAAGGTACTCTGTTGGGTCTAGGACAGACTGGTAATAGTAACTGCTAGGAGGGCATGTTATATATATTTTTTACAACAAAGTAATATCTTATTCTGTTCAGATATCAAGTCATTTTCCAATTGAAAATTTTGTTTCCATTTCCTTATTATTACGAAAAAAAAAGCTATTATAAATGTTTTGGTGTATGTGAGACTTTCTTTACTGATGTAACTTGTTTTTGAAGCAGAAGAGAACTGTAGGGATGACCTTATTTGCTGGATGTATCCATCCAGCTGTGATGAACCTCAGAACTTGACCCCAATCCTTTTGGCTAAAGGGCTTGTATGTAGAGGAATGTGGAAACTTAGTGAGGACAGAAGGAAGATGAAGAAAACGAGTGGTTTGGAGGAAGAGGAAATTATTGGAAGTAGAATGATAATTGTAAATAATAGAATAGCAACTGAGAGTATCTGCTGAGAAATAAATGAAATGGTAAAGGTTGAGAACTGAACCTGTGAACCTTTTCTAACTTCCAATATAAGGAAGTTGGAGAATAAGTTGGCTTCTGAGAAAAAGCAATTGCTGATGACTTATCTGGGGCATAATTCTATGCTCAGAATTCTAAGAGAAAAAGTTAATGAAGCAGTTACTTTGAATGTCATAAATGGTAATATCCTGGAATGAATGGAGAATAAAGCATATTCCACTTACATTTACATAAAGGATTGGAGAATTATAGAGAAGTCCCAGGAAGCTAGAAATATTGATAACTAGGATGCTCCCCTCCTAAGATTAATTAAGGGTGCACTTAAGCTTGAAATCATGGGAAAGTATAAAATCCTGGCATAATTACTGGGGCATCGTGAATTTTAAATAAGCATGAGTAGCTAGAAACAAACAACATGCTTCAGAGATTTACAACATAGAAAACAGAAACTAGGGTTTGTTACAGTAACATATGGTTTTAAGATATATAAGCAACCTGATTTCTCTCAAAAAATGACTGTTGAATATCAGCAAGCCTGTCTCCTTATTTTCAATTGCCACTAATCCATTTGTGTTATGCTGGTCACCATGAATGGCTCCCATTGTGGGTCCCTGATCCTATCAAGTACTGATCGTGTCAAGCAGACCACAAGGCAAGCAGAGACTTGAAGGGGAACCTGTACTGAAGACCATCTTCTAGTGATTGGTACCCCCTGGACCAGAGGACAAAAGGCCTAAATCAAGCTAAAGGGAAGGCTCCAGGAAGGCCACTCACCCTCACCGCTCATCTTTCACTTTTTGGAACAGAGATGTAAAACAATGGGAGGGCAGATGGTTAAAGGATTGAAGAATGAAGGGAGAGATCTTAAAACTTTTATAGTTAATCATGTTAAAAAAAGAGAGGAGTAAGGGCTAAGAAAAATAGGGTAAGAGCATTTTTAGAGGATGTTTATAACACTCTATCCTGGTTCCCCAGTGACCCCCAAATCACTATTAGTGAAAAGGAAGTTGTCAGAGAAACTTTATACAAAGTATCCAAAGAGAAAGGCCCTCAAACAGTCTCTTCTGATACCCTTTCTTTTTCTTTCTTTCTTCTTCTTCTTCTTCTTTTTTTTTATTGATACCCTTTCTTTGTATAACATTATACAAATTTGCTTATCAAAACCAGGAGAAGTAGAGGGTAAGAATAGAACTTTGAAAGTCATTCTTAATAAACAAAAAGGAGGGGGGAGAAGTCCTCCAAGAACAGACTTGCTAAAGCATTATATACTATTAATCATCTTACATTGAATAACATGTTCCACAGCCCAGCTGACTTATTTTTTTCTTCACTGTCTCATTTTTTTTTCTCAAAGAGGAACAGAAAAGGGTAAGGGGCCAGCTCTGCCACCTGGCCCTCCCCTCACAATCTGTGATGTAGAAGGATGTCACTGGGACGTGGAAGGGCCCTGCTAAGGTATTTAGTATTTGTATTTCCACAGATGAAGGAGATACATGGGTCCCAGAAAGATGTAGCCACCCTGTTTAAATTGATCCAAAGTATGAAGATAAAAGAAAAAAAAGACTCACAGAGGCTGACTACACTACAAGGAGAATTGAGCGGCATGGCACCTGCAACTGGCCCTAGTGCTAGCACAACTGAAATTGGGAGAAGGAAAACCCAAAACCTCCTGGGGTATTCAACAAAGCCCACCTTGGGTGAGAGTAGTTGGATGGGGAGAATACATTCCTGAAATTATATTGTATGGTAATGGATCTCAATATTTAGTTAAGGAATTTTGTATTAATAAACATGGAGAGCAGTCAAATAGTTTAATAATTAAGTTAAATTTTACTGGACTTACTAAAGATCCTTCCCTATGTGTTACAACAAATGCTAGCTTTGACTGCTGTAGTCTGATAACAACCCATTCGTTTTCATTGTAAATATGATCCTTTCACAGGCTTTTAGCTAATAGGAATATTGCAACCCTCTAATTGTATAAAAAAGGCTTTAAGTCTGTAGGGCCATAAAGCATACAACATTTCCTCAATTGAACAACCACTGTTATGAGTATATTTGGGACAGAATTGTGAAACAACTCCCAATTGGGGAATTCATATATTGCCCTTTGTGGATCAGGATTCTGAAGAAGCTGATCCTCTTTTTCTGACCTGCAGAACAGAGCAGAGACTTTGTCACACAATTTGGAATCAAACTTATATGACCTGGCATAATGACTCTCGTAATCACCATATGCATGGGAGATACCTCAAACCAAATTGGTGGGGAAATAATAAAAAGGGGAATGATTAGGTTTGGAAAAATCACATTACTGTTTACTCATATAGTGGGATTCTATTAGAATAGAAATGTAAGAATGCATCATATAATACTACTGTGAAGACATTTTTGGAGAATGAGTATGCTTTCAAGTGGTGAGAAATTGGCTAAGTAACAATAACAAAAGTAGAAGGAGTTTATAATGATACTTGCAAGGAACGCAAGGTTTCTGAATGCATAGGAAGTAAGGTTAATACCAGTATTGTGTTTGTTATTATGAAGCCTTCATTTAATATGTTACCTATACAGAGTGATAATTAGTATGATACTCAAGCAGACCCTTCCTTGGAGAACATTGAACATTTACTCAGCAAAAGTAGAAAGAAAAAAAATGTATTTCATGTGTTGCTTTTGTTATAATTGCATTAATTTCTATTTTAGCTTCCAATCCCTGGATTGCTATATCTGTAGCACTGTTCAAAATCAAGTATTTCAAGCTAATTATTTGCATGAACTTCTGAACATCTCTAAAGGGTTCACTATACAGAATAAAATTAACACGGAGTTTTATGAAGCTATAAATCCATTAAGGGAGGATGTCTTTGAAATAGGACAAGAAGTGGAAATACTGAGAATTTGACAAAAGATTGGTGTGCGATTTCAGATTCACTAGTTTCTATATGATTAATAAGGAATATGAGTCAGAGTGGGAATGAGATAAAATTAGAAATCACCTTAATGGATTATGGGGAAATTCAAATGTTATATTGGATATTGAAGATCTTCAAAAAATTGTTGATATGTTAGATAAAGAATCACATGAAAATCTAGAACTTGACCAGACTCTCAAACAATTGCTGCTTGGATTGGAACATTCAGTGTCATTGGGCATGAAATTATACTCCTAGCATTTGCTATAATTTTACTTATATGTATTTATATCTATGGACCTACTCTGGTAGGCTGTTTTCTGATAATAATTAAAAGGATTGTGGAGAATGTCCACAGGCAGGATTTCAGACTTCAAGACTTGAGAGCACCTCAATAACAAAAAAGTGGGAGATGTACAGAACTCCCAGGAAGCTAATCCTCCTAAAACTAATCAAGGGTGCATTTAAGCTTGAAATCATGGGAAAACATAAAGTCCTGGCACAATTACTAGGGCATTGTGAACTTTAAATAAGATTGAGTCCCTGGAAACTAAAAACATGCCTCAGAGAGTTAGATCATAGAAAACAGAAACCAGGGTTGGTTACAGAACAATGCCTTTCATAATAACGTACAAGCAACATGATTTCTCTCAGTAAATGGCTCTGTTGAATCATCAGCAAGGCAAAGATCAAGAGAGGTCATCCAACAGATCAACTATTTTGGTTGAGAAGTTGTTCATTCCCAGTGAAGTTCATGAATAGCTCAGAGTAGATCACTTAAGTTTAGTAATGTGAGAGAGAAGCTACATTCATCAAGGAACTTCTACAAAGTTTATAATTTATACAGTTTGCAACAGTTTCTTGAAGCAGGCAGTTTTTTCTTTTTTTAATGTAACTTTTCTTTTATATCTATTCAATTGATACACATTAACTTTCTTTCCCTTGCATCTCCCTTCTAATTGAAAAAGAATAAAAAGAAAATCCCTATAGCAAATATATATAGTAAAAAAAAAATTCCTACATTGGCCATGGTAAAAAAAAAAAAAAAAAAAAAAGTATGTTTTCATCTTCATTCTGAGTCAGTTGCCTGCTTCATCACTGGTTTTCTGGAAGAGTGATATGATAGTTGTATTGATTAGAGTTGTTAAGTCTTTCAAATTTGTTTGTCTTTCCAATGTTTTTATAATTGTATAAATTTATCTCCTGGTTCTACCCACTTGCATCAATTCATCTAAATTTTCTCATGTTTCTCTGAAAGTATTCTCTTCATAATTTCTGATAGGGCAATTATATTCCTTTACAATTTAATATATATCATAATTTGCTTAGCCATTTTCTAATAAATATGAAATTTAAAGTTCTAGAGTTGTAAATTATTCTGAATATGTGGGTTTTCTTCTTTATATTCCTTGCCAGTTTCTGAAATGTGTGCCCACTTTTTCCAGAAATTGTGTGTATTGGTGGGTGGGTGTGACCCAGGTTTAGTTGTGGATGTTAATTATTCTTGCATTGGTTTTACTATATGTGTAGCTGTGCTGTTGTTATTAATTATTTTGCTTTAGTGATAATGAAATAATTATGTGGAAGATCTAAATGTGTAATCATTGTGAGTGACTGGCTTTGTGTAAATAAAAGCACCTTGATATTGGCTCAAGAGCAAATATGGTGAGTAGAAGAAATATATTACTCCACAGAATTATCTCTTAGGATCTGAGAAAGTTTTCTGGGTGGTGGTCATTTTCTGGAAAACTAGACTTGTCAATGTGAAGGTATCTTGGTGTAAATGTCAGCCCAGAGAGTGAGTAGCTGGTATTTCTATATGAGACCCTACAATTGTGTGTGAAAAGACCCTCCAATTATGGATACAGAGACTCCATCTACCCATTATACTGATAAGGCTGCCTACTCTTCTCTTATTTAGCCAGGTGTTTAAACTTGTTTATTCTTTGTTACTTTTTAATTTATATTTTATTTGCTTACTATAAAACTCTTAGCAGAAATACTAAATTGTATATATTTAATTTAATCCTTGTAGATAAAGAGAAGATAAGAGAGGGAAACCTTTTTTTTTTTTTTCTTTCTTGGATAAAGATTAACTATTTGATTCATTCTTTACCTAGAGGCTTAGAATTAATTTACAATTACAGGGTAAAGTCAAAGAGATCAGTATTGGATTGTATAAGCAGGGCAAACAATGGAAACTAGCAGATACTTGCTAGAAATAACATTGTGAACTGCTAAACACCCTAGGATGAGAAAGAACAAAGCATGGGAATTATTATGTTACTCACTTTTTGAAGATACAATATAAGACTTGGACATGGAGCAAGGGGGTGATGAGGGCTGACTGAAGGTGGACAGGCTTTCCCCTTAAACTCTGAGAAGAGTTTGACACAAGGAGAGGCTACCCAGAGTTCCATAAATTTTCTCTACTCAAAAGGTAGCTTTTGAGTAGCAGATAAAACTAGCATATTATATGAAAGCTAGACAAATAAGCAAGAGGAAGCAAATGCTATATGAGTAAGAGATATATGTGATGAATAAAAAGCCTGAGGGACAGTTTCTGGGTAATTAATAATTAAGCTAGCTAAGGAGCAATAAATTGATGGTTTGTGGTCTGTCTCAGTAACCAAAGAAAAAACTATGGAGATCCCTGAGTGATTAAATACCTTTGGAAAAAGAGGTGTTACTGACAGATAAAAATCAATTGTTATTGGTGAACAATTGATGAGGGGATGGAGGTTTTAATTGAGGAGGTGTGCAAAAAATATTCCACTTTTCCTACTAAGAATAAGGTTTGAGATTGGTTATGAGATTCAGTTACCTTTAGCAATTTGGACAAAGGAATCTACTCAGGTCACTCTGGTTTGGTTTTCTCTTTTATAAAGGGGGTTTCCCTGGACTCTAATAAAGGAGTACAATGACATGTGCCCAATGTTTTAGTGCTAAAATGCACCTAGATTAAATTCTCTTTATACTATAAACAAAAATAAGGTCCTCAGTAGGATGGAGTCCCTATAAGATTGTGGGGCATTTACCCTAAAGATTAGGTCAATCTCATCTATGAACCTTGTTCATTAGAGACTGACTAAATGAACTTACAAGGGCTGGTCCCTAAATAAGAAAATAGAAAGGAAAAACCTTTATAATTGGTTACTAACATAACAGAAAAAATAATCATTTCTCTCATATGAATATGGAACTTAGAACTCCTCCCCACCTTGCCAAAACCAGTAAGCATGAATTTATCCTTAGTTGTTATTCATCCATCTGGACTAATAAGACCCTCCATAAAAATAATGATGGAAATTGAGAATGTGAGAAGTAGTGCTGTCTCAATCAGAGGATGCCGTCACCATCATATTTCAATCATTCTATCAGAAGCATCTGAGGAAAATACCTTTAAAATCTACAAAAGAGTTGGGATTTATTGTACAGTGACAAAAACTCCTGGAGAAGCATACTTTTAAAGCCTTTTCAATTTCTCTAGAAATATTAGTGGCAATTTGATGGCACTGTGGATAGAGAGTCAGACCTGAGTCAAGAAGATTCATCTTTCTTAATTTAAATCTAGCCTCAGACACTTAGTTGCTGTGTGATCTTGGGCAGGTCACTTAAGCTCTACCTCAGTTTTCTTAACTGTAAAATGAGTTGGAGAAGGAAAATGACAAATAACTCTAGTATCTTTGCCCCAAAATCCAAAATAGGATCACAAGGAATCTGACAGGACTGAAAATGATTGAACAACAAAATAAATCTTGGGAAATAACATTTCTCCTACCTAAAACTGATTTTGGGACTTTTATTTTAAGAAAATGGGAAGAATAAAGGGTATGACCGTCCTTTGAAATGGAGTAAGGGTTGAATACAAACTGATCTTAGGAAGAAACTTTTTTTTGAAAGGCACTTGGGGTTAAGTGACTTGCCCAGAGCCACAAAGCTAGCAAATGTTTGAGATCAAATTTGAATCAGCTCCTCCTGATGCCAGGGCCACTGCTCTATCCACTGTGTCATCTAATTGACTCTCTGGAAGGGACTGTTAAGATGGGAGATCCACTAAGGACAATTGTACTCATTTCACATACCAGCAAGTTTATGCTTAGAACTCTGCCCTTCTGTTCTCCATTCTGTCTCAAAGCCTATCCAAGTTCATGTTCCTTGTTTCCATAACACTATTTATTTAGCTTATCCTCTGCTGTCCCCTTTTCTTTTTATCTTCCATTTTTCCCAACATCATGGTCTTTTGCAATGGGTCCTCTTCTTTTCATTATATGACCAAAGTATTTGCTTCAGCTTCAGTATTTGACCTTCTAGTGAATAGCCTGAATTAATTTCTTTCTGACTCCCTTGCTGCCCAAGGAGCTCTCAGAAGTCTTCTCCAGCACCAATTTGAAAGTATCAATTCTATGGCACTCAACTTTCCTTATAGTCAAGCTTTTACAGTCATACAATGTGAGTGGAAAAACCATAGCTTTAACTATATAGACCTTTGTTGGCAAAGTCCTGCCTCTGCTTTTTAGTTTTCTGTCCATATTTCCCATATGTTCCTTCTAAGGTGCATCCTTTAATTTCATACCTATAGTCATTGTCTGCAGTGATCTTTGAGCCCAAGAACATAAAATCTGACACTGCTTGCATTTCTTCTTCTATTTACCAGGAAATATTGGGATCAGTTGCCAAAGTCTTAGTTTTTTTGTGGTTAAGCTTCAAGTCAGCTTTTACATACTTCTCTTTCACACTTAGCAAGAGGCTTCTTAATTTCCTTTTATTTTCTGCCTTTAGAGTGGTATTGTTTGCATATCTGAAATTATTGATATTTCTCTCAGTAACCTTAATTCCAGCTAGCATGTTGCAATATGTAATTTAGCATAAAAGTTGGCAAAATAATATGCAATATGAAGCCTGGTTATATTCCTTTCCCAATCATAAACTAATCAATTGCTCCATGTTTGATTCTAACTGTTGTTTCTTGGCCCACATACAGGTTCTCCAGAAGACAAGTAAAATGATCTAATATTCTCATCTCTTTGAGAAATTGCCACAATATTTTGTAATTTATACAATCAAAGAATTTAATATAGTCAATGATGTAGAAGTAGGTGTTGTTCTGGAACTCCCTTTTTTCCATAATGCAGTCAAAATTGGCAATTTGATCTCTAATTCCTCAGTCTTTTTGAAATCAGGCTGCTTATTTGGAACTATGTCAAAAGGACTACAAAACTCTGCATTTTTTTTTTGATCCAGCAGTGTCAATAGTAGGTCTGTATTCCAAAGAGATCATAAAAGAGAGGAAAGGACCCATATGTGCAAAAATGTATGAAGCAGCTCTTTTTATAGTGGTAAGGAACTAGAAATTGTTTGGATGCCCATCAATTGGAGGATGGCTGAATAATGAATGTAATGTAATATCATATAATATAATATTATTTTTCTATAAAAAATGATGAGCAGACTAATTTCAGAAAAGCCTGAAAAGACTTATGTGAACTGATGTTTAATGAAATGAACAGAACTAGAAGAACATTGTACATAGCACACATTGTACACAGATTGAAGCATACTATTTTCACCTTTTGTTTCTGTTTTTTCTCTCTTGTGGTTTTTCCCTTTTGTTCTAATTTTTCTTTTACCACATAACTAATATGGAAATATGTTTAAATGATTGTACATGTATAACCCATGTCAGGTTGCTTGCTGAGTTGGGGAGGAACAAAAGAAAAGAGGGAGAGAGAAAAAAATGAATGTTGAAAACTATCATTACATATAATTTGAGAAATAAAATGTGTAATGTTCTGATTGTCTCTCAGTTGTAATCCTTCTCTGGGAGGAGGTTTCTTTTCTGCATAATCTTTTCCTCTATGAGCAGGTTTCTTGGGAGGCTTCTGGAGCCTCCAGCCAGCCTCTTCTTCTTCCTGAATCCTGGCTCTGAATCTCCTCCAGCTCTTGTCCTTCCCCAGTCCAGACTGCCTCTCCAGGCCCAATGTTGCCTCTTTTATCCTCCCAGAGAATGGGTGTGGGATAATGCAAGGGCTTCTGGGAAGAAGTACTCCAACCAATGAGCTTGCTCCTCTTAAGAATCTGAGCCAGAGAACTATCAAGTCAACCTGAGTTCTCACCTTGTTATTGTCCAGACAACCTGAATTCTCACCTTGTCATTGTCCAGACAACCTGAGTTCTCACCTAGTAATCCTAACAAAAATGCTATTGAAAAAATTTAAAAATCAGCTTGCTCTTCTGCTGTTTTGGTTTTCATGTTGCTAAAGCCTAGTTTGCAGAATTTTAAGCATAACTTTACTATTATGTGAAATGAGTGCAATTGTTTGGTAATTTGAACATTCTTTGGCTTTGTCCCTTATTTAGGATTGAGGCATAAACTGATCTTTTCCAAACCAGTGTCCACTGTTGAGTTTTCCATATTGGTTGATTGGTTGTTGTCCTTCATTCTTTAAGAGGACCAAAATGAAATCACTATGTTAGAGTATGGTTTCAGTGGCAAGACAGAATCAAGATGACTGGTTATGACTCCAGATATAATGGATGACCTTGGTGTCTTAGATGCTTAACCAAATTCTAAGTGCTTCATATACCAACTTCACCTGCTTTCAAGGCTATTGGAATAAATTGTTCTTATCCACCCATTCCACTAAGGAAGTCTTCAAATGCTTGGGATAGACACCTTCCTAATTTACTATATGGTTTGAGACCTGTTGGTTACTCTCAATTTGGTTTAACTTGAACTGAAATGGTTTATCAGCATGCAACAGGCTCTTAGAGCCACAAGTGAGAATTAGGTGGATCAGGTGGACGCCAAAGGTGGAAAGAAGCCCTCTAAAGGGTTTGGTAGTCTTCACCCAGAGGTACTAGTCTTTCCTAACACACTTTCCAGATCTTTCTAAAATCAACTTGTTTATCATTTTTTATAGAACAATAATATTCCATTACATTCATATACTATAACATATTCAGCTATTACCCATTTGATGGGCATCCCCTCAGTTTCCATTTCCTTGCTACTAAAAGAAAGGTCTACTACAAACATTTTTGCACATGTGGGTTCTTTCCCCTTTTTTTATGATCTCTTTGAGATACACCCCCAGTAGAGATACTACTGGATCAAAGGGTATGCATAATTTGATAACTCTTTGGGCAAAGTTCCAAAATGCTCTCCAGAATAGTTGGATTAGTTCACGCCTTTACCAATAAAATATGTGTCCCAGTTTTCTCACATTCCCTCCAACATCTATCATTAGCTTTTTCTGTCATTTTAGCCTTAATTTGCATTTCTCTGATCAGTAGTGATTTAGAGCATTTTTTTTCATATGATGAGAAATGGTTTTAATTTTTCATCAGAATATTGTCTATTTATATCCTTTGATCATTTACCAGTTGGAGAATTTGCCTATATATTATTGCTAACTCTTAATCTCTTCTGCTTCTGATAAATCCTTATCATTTTTGTCTTTTATCATGACCATTTTTGTATGAAACTATGCCTTGATATCTCTAATTTTCTTAAACAGATCCCTTGTCTTTTACTTTCTATTTTTCTTCTATTTCTTTGCATTGCTCATTTAAGAAAATCTTTTAATTTCTCCTTGCTATTCTCTGGAATCCAGGGGTACATCCAGGGGTACATCTTTCAGTTTTGCTTTCTTTCTTTCCTCAGCTATTTGTAAAGCCTCATCAAACAATCATTTTACTTTCTTGCTCTTTCTTTGGAATGTTTTTTTTGCTCCTGCCTTTTGTACAATAATTGTGAACCTCTGTCCATAGTTATTCATGCACTCTATCATATCTAATACCTTAAATATCCATCACCTTCATTTCATATTCATAAGGAGTGTTATTTAGATCATAACAATAAGGAAAAAAAGGTTTTCTCTATTTTTCTTTAATTTAAGCCTGAATTTTGCAATAAAAAGCTCATGCAGTTCCACATCTTGTTTTAATAGACTGTTTATGGCTACTCCACCATTGGCTGCCAAATGTATAATTAGTCAACCCTAAACTGATAAGATTTTTCCTTGTTTAAGATTCCTATAAATGTTGGCTCAAATTGTCTTGGAGTGGAGAGTCATATTGGAAAGTATGGGAGACTGTACCAGATTGGACATTTCTCCTTCCAAGCTAAAGATGTAAATTGTTTCTGACAGACTTGAACCTAAATTGCACTGTGTATTATTAGTATTTATTTATTTTATTCAACATTTATTCAGATATGCATTCCTCTTAGAAAAGCAACATCAAATCCAGCACTGTTTCTCTTTGAAAGATTTATACAGCCAATAAAAATGAGGGATCTTTTAAAATCCTTATAGGAAATTTTCAGAAAAGAGCTGACTTAGTCTTTATGACTTTAACTAGGTTTATAGAATCTGATAATTTGTGAGAATGGCCAAATTTGACAGGCATAAAATGATGTTCTATATGTCTTCTTCCCTCATATCTGTATTGGTGATACCCTATTGAATGTGATGTATATGAAAGCCCTATAGTAATTATTACAGTGTAAATATTTCCTTTAGAAATTTTAAACCATTTATTGTTCTGGATCCAAGCCAATTTTAGCCAGCCCCAGAATGCTATTCATTAAACAAGCATCTCTGATAGCAAGGGAAGCAAATTGTCCAGGGCTAGAGGCTCACTCCACTTGCAGAAGCGTAATTGTTCTTAGCTACTTTGGGAATTATAGATACGTCATGGCTCTCAGTCTAGAAGCTCCCAACTGGCCAAGAGGATGAGTTTGTATTTTTTTCCCCACTTTTTTCCTGGTTTGTTTTTGTGTCTATTAATGTGTTGGTTGATTAGAAATATAAAGACCTAAGGGAATGACTGATTTTAAAATCAGCAGATCCTGTATAATAAAAGGTTGTGTAAAGATCTACCTATCCCTGAAAAGTTTGATGTCCACCCAAGGGAGCTTTACAGTCAATTTGGAATGAATAACTAAAATTGATCAAAAGACACCTACTCCATCTTAACTCAGAATGGCTGATTTCAAGGTCAGTGGCTCTTCAGCCATAGGAAACAAAATTTTCCATACTTATATGCTCAGGAAAAAGACCAGATTTCCTGATACTGAGGCAGATCTGGACTCCAGTTCCTATTGGTCAATGAACTTTAAGAACAGATCCTCCACTATGCAGATAAGGTCAATATTCAGTGTCCAATTTAAGAAAAGTTGGAGAAACCTTAGACTAGATTTTGATCCTGGAAAAACTGACATTTTAGAGTTCTTCAGTGATTGCAAAAAAGAGAAAAAAAAGAAAAGCATTTTTTCAGTTGGCAACTTGAAGCTAAATCTTATTTGGTATAAGCATTAATCTTTAAAATTTTCTTTTGTTTAAGTTGCTTTTAAGCAATAAAGTTTTAACCTCAGAAAAGATGACTAAAATAATTTAGAAAAAAGGAAAATTTTCATTTTTAGACTTGGTTTGCCTAACCACAATGAATTTGGCCTAGGAATATTAGAAGCAAAAACCACATAAAAGAAATTAGGGAATAGCAATGGCATCTGCAGATTTCAAATTAAGAAAACAAATTGCAAATGTTTTACTTGGCAAAATGAGAAACTGTGAGTATGATGTTGTTTGAGTGGTCTAGATTAGTGTCTATAAGAGAGTTGTTAAGAATCCCCTTTAAATCAGCCACAGGTTTTAGGAGTGAAAGAATTCATTCAGTCCCGAATTATTAGTTGCAAAATGAAAGTTTGTTGTTGGATAGAAATCAGTTTACCTATAGACTTACTTCTATAGTGACAAATCTATTGGAAAATGGAGTTCTCAGTGGACAGAAGGTCCTGGTAGCAAAGGGAGCTGCCAAGGTCCATCTGCAAAATACCTTCATTGAAGAAAGCTGTTATATTGGGTGTCTTGGTGGGGGCTGGGACAGCCTGAGCAGGTCAGACTCAGTGGGAGGTAGTGGGTAGAGTCCCAAGTTGGCTCATCTACAAGCTGGGTTTCAGTTTGAGCTGAATTTGAGTAGAATTGAATGAGTTTCTTTAATTGAATAGGGTTGGAATTCTTTTGCTCAGGACTGAACCAACCCCCCTAGATAACTGAATGAAACCGTCTTGCTTATCTCGGGCGGGCAGGGTCTCTTACTGAAGCAGAGTTGAAGATTTTCTCCTTCAAGGAGGTTTCGAGTTTCAGGGTCCCTTCTTCAAGTATATCTGAATGTTTTAGTTGTAATCAGAAAAACAAAGCTTCAAAATGAGAATGTATACTAATTTGCAACACTAAAAAAAAAAACAAAAACCAAACTGTATGTTAAAATCCAACTTGAAACATTTGAAAGCAGAGAAATGTAGAGGGCCAAGAGGTAAGAGTCCATTTCCTGTTATTAAATTTACAGTAACTAGGCTCAACAATTCCCTTTCCAATAAACAATAGCAGAAACAGACTTGTTTAATACATTGATAAAGATCCTCCAGACTTAAGCAAAATGCAAATTGAGCTATATAATAGATCAAAGACACACCTTTGAACTTAGAACAGGAAAAGCAGTCCACAATAGAGACAAAAGGCATTTGGAAGAAATGTACTTGAAAACATTGGTATGATAATTTTGCTCTTATGTGTATTACAACTATTTACAATTCTATTGAAGTGGCCAAAATCTTACCCAAAGCTATTGCATCCCAGTGGATTTGTTTGTTAAAGAGGATACAGGAATATCAGAGTGTTCTATGTATTGGCTCTATAAGCATTGGAATCATATATATATATGTCTCTTTGACCAATAAATTTAAAGATTTCATAAGACATTCTTTCTCCTGGCCCTCAGTTTTCACACTGTTTGTCACTACTGAAGCAGGACTTCAACAGAGAAATATGAGTTTAAGAAATTGACTTAGAAGAAGGTATCTTTATATAAAGAAGAAACTAAAAGTTGTATCATTATAAAGCTCAATCTGGACAATCAGTTGGTTAAACAAAGAAAAAAAAAACTAAAAGGAAAATTAGAGGTCATTTACATGGACAGTATAGGCTTAATCTTCAATAAAAGGTAGTAAGAAGTAGAAAATTAAAAAAAAATGCAACTCAGCATAAAGTCATATTAACTCACTTAACATCCAGATGATTGATATCAATTTCTGATTCTCCCAGCTCAGGGGAGAAATAGAATGAGTGGGGTTTTTTTTTTTGTTGTTGTTGTTTTTTTTTTAAACTTCAAACATTGACCACACAATGTCCTCCTTTTTTTTTTTTTTTTTTAAATTATAGCTTTTTATATACAAAACATATGCATGGATAATTTTTCAACATTGACCCTAGCAAAAACTTCTGTTTCAACTTTTCTCCTCTAGATGTCAGGTAGTCTCATACATGTTAAATACTTTAAAGTATATGTTAAACACAATAATGTATACATATTTATAAGTTATCTTGTTGCACTAGAAAGATCGGATTTACATAACCTGAGAAGAAAAAACAAAAATGCAAGCAATCAATAACAGAAAGAGTGGAAATGTTATGTTATGGTCCATACACATTTCCCAGTGTTCTTTCTCTGAGTGTAGCTGGTTCTGTTCATCACTGATCAGTTGGAACTGAATTGGATTTTCTCATTGCCAAAGATAGCCACGTCCATCAGAATTGATCATCATATAGTATTGTTGTTGAAGTGTATAATGATCTCCTGGTTCTGCTCATTTCACTCAGCATCAGTTCATTGTAAGTCTCTCCAAGCCTCTCTGTAGTCATCCTGCTGGTCATTTCTTACAGAACAATAATATTCCATAACATTCATATACCATAATTTACCTAGCCATTCTCCAATTGATGGGCATCCATTCAATTTCTAGTTTCTAGCTACTACAAAAAGGGCTGCCACAAACATTTTTGCACATAACAGGTCCCTTTCCCATCTTTAAGATCTCTTTGGGATACAGGCCGAGTAGTAACTGTTGGATCAAAGTGTACGCACAGTTTGATAACTTTTTGAGTATAGTTCCAAATTGCTCTTCAGAATGGTTGGATCCATTCACAGCTCCACCAACAATGCATCAATATCCTAGTTTTCCCATATCCCCTCCAACATTTGTCATTATCTTTTCCTGTCATCTTAGCCAATCTGAATGTCCTCCTTTTTTTAATAATTAGAATCTACAGCAAAGGCCAAATTAGAAAAATTGGATTTTATAAAGTAAAGTTTAAGGAAGTTTTAGACATTACTGAGATGAGAGACTAATGAAATTACCATTTTTATGTCCTCCACAGGAAATTGGAGTTAGTTTTTGCTAATGATTTCCAAACTTAAATAGCAATGAAGAGGTTTAGATTTGTGGTACCCAAATGAAATTAGCGTTACTGGTGGTTAGGGAAATGAGGTCTAGTAGCAGGTTTGGGGTTCAGGGAGTCAAATGGAGCTCCCCTGCAACCCCTTAGAATTCGGCGCAAGGGTAGGGAGTTAAATGAGGTCTAGTGGCAGCGAAAGAGTCTCCTGTAAAGGAATTTACAGACCTAAAAACCTAGATTGATAAAAGAGGTTTATTATGAGGATTGGAAGTAAGTTTAAAGTCTAGTTAAGGAAATAAGTGAAGGTAGACATAGGAGGACACTGGATACAGTATTGCAGTGGGCAGAGACCCTTGGCATGCCAGGTGTAGGGCCTAGCATGTTTGGAACCTCTGCAAAGAGAGGACTCCAGCTTGGTGGTTCTTATAATGAGAGATTTAGTTATAGGGACCCATGCGTGGAGTCCCAAGTTGGCTCAGATCTGGTCAGGGCTGGGACAAGCCCAGATCTCCTATTGGAATTCAAAGGGATGCTTTTGACCAGGATTTGTGAATCAAGGGTCCTAGCTTCTTGAATTGATAATGCATCAGTCAGGAGGGGCTGGGAGTAATCTGAATCACAAATCAATCTGAAAAGCTCTCAAGTCAGTTTCTCAAAGGAACCACAACCCACTTCATTCCCCCTTCAAGCAGTTAAAACTTAAATCTATTTAAGAGAAAAAAGGACTTGGGGCATTGAGGGAGAATTAAAGGAGATCTTCTCCTTCAAGGATTTTTTGAGTTCTGAGGTCTCCTCTTCAATAATAGATGTCATGGGGTATGCAAGGAGACAAGAAGAAACATTTCTATTATCTCCTGCCTATCTTTGTTGTTCAGTCATGTTCAGCTCTTTGTGACCCCATTTAAGGTTTTCTTGACAAAGATACTAGAGTGCTTTGTCATTTTCTTCTCCAGCTCATTTTACAGATGAGAAAATTGATGCAAATAGGGTTAAGTAACTTGCCCAGGGTCACACAGCTAGGAAGTATCTGAGACCTGGTTTGAACTTAGGAAGATGGGTCTTGACTGCAGACCTGGCATTCTATCCACTGCCCCAGGCCATTCCTCAACTCTTCTGCAAAGAAGACTTTAGTTCCTGCCAGGAAGATGGAGCCAGAGGCTGACCTTTCTTCTGTTCTCAGAGATAGGTAATATCAAGCTAGAACTATAAATGTCTCCTCCTTGAAAATTATTAGTGTAGGGGATGTAATTTTTAGGTTCAAGCTAACTTCCTGATTGCTGTTTTAGAAACAGTAAAGGGAGTCCCCATACTTAGTATCTAAGGAAAGCTTCCTTTCCAAATAGATGCTAATTTCACAAGGAACACATATAGCAAATAGGAAATAAACCCATGTATACAATTAAAGAGGAAAGCAGAAATCAGGAAAAAAATATATATGAAGATACATAACAGACAATGTGGTGTTAAAAGAGCTCTTCCATTAGGACCACAGTAATACAGCTTTTTTTTTTTTTTTTTTTTTTTTTTTAATTTTTATTATAGCTTTTTATTGACAGAACATATGCATGGGTAATTTTTTTCAACATTGTCCCTTGCACTCACTTCTGTTCCAAATTTTCCCTTCTCTCCCTCCACCCCCTCCCCTAGATGGCAGGCAGTTTCATACATGTTAAACATGTTAAAGGTATATCTTAAATACAATATATGTGTTCAGATCCGTACAATTCTCTTGTTGCACAAGAAAAATCCGATTCAGAAAGTAAAAATAACCTGGGAAAAAAAAACAAACATGCAAGCAGTCCACATTCATTTCCCAGTGTTCTTTCTTTGGGTGTAGCTGATTCTGTCCATCATCAATTGTAACTGAATTGGATCTTCTCACTGTCAAAGATATCCACTTCCATCAGAATATATCTTCATATAGTATTGTTGGGATAGGAGCAAGGTGTGAGTCTGGTGAAAGAATTCACTCTATGGAAAAGAATAGGAAAGTTTGTTTCTGAATATCACTAAGAAAGAAAGTCTCTTAGTGGACAAAAAGCCCCTAGTACAATTAGGAGATTTTTGTAAAGAGGTTTGTTGAGGGTGCTTAGTTTTATGGGCAGATCTCAGAGCTTGGGTCTATTGAAACAATAGGGAATTTTGGAATTGAATAGGTTTCAGTTTAACTCTATAGAAAACTTAATTAGTAGTAGACATCATGGGGGGGGGGGGTTGGTCTCAGGAATAAGATGGGATTAGGAATCTGGGTGGGACAGGAAGATAGAGTTCAAGGTGATTTTCCTCTTGAGAGAATTTCTTTCAGGCTTCCCCTTTCAGTATTGTTGTTGGAGTGTATAATGATCTCCTGGTTCTGCTCATTTCACTTAGCATCCTGCTGGTCATTTCTTTCTTTCTTTCTTTCTTTTTTTTTGTAATAGTTTCCTCCCCCCCCCCCCCAGGCTGGGGTTAAGTGACTTGCCCAGGGTCACACAGCTAGGAAGTGTTAAGTGTCTGAAACCAGATTTGAACTCGGGTCCTCCTGAATTCTGGGCTGGTGCTCTATCCACTGCGCCACCTAGCTGCCCCTTTTTAGTAGTTTTTATTTACTAGGTATATGCATGGGTAATTTTACAACATTGACAATTGCCAAACTTTTTGTTCCAATTTTTCCCCTCCCCCCCCAAGATGGAAGGTTGACCAATACATGTTAAATATTTAAAGTATAAATTAAATGCAATATATGTATACATGTCCAAACAATTGTTTTGCTGTACAAAAAGAATCAGACTTTGAAATAGTGTACAATTAGCTTGTGAAGGAAATGCAAAATGCAGGTGGACAAAATTAGAGGGATTGGGAATTCTATGTAGTGGTTCATAGTCATCTCCCAGAGTTCTTTTGCTGGGTGTAGCTGGTTTAGTTCATTACTGCTATATTGGAGCTGATTTGGTTCATCTCTTTGAAAATGGCCACATCCATTAGAATTGATCATCATATAGTATCGTTGTGGAAGTATACAATGATCTTCTGGTCCTAGTCATTTCACTCAGCATCAGTTCATATAAGTCTCTCCAGGCCTTTCTGAAATCATCCTGTTGGTCATTTCTTAAAGAACAATAATATTCCATAATATTCATATACCACAATTTATTCAGCCAATCTCCAATTGATGGGCATCCACTCAGTTTCCAATTCTCTATATATTTTGGAAATGAGGCCTTTGACTGTAAAAATGTTTTCCCAGTTTATTGTTTCCCTTCTAATCTTGTCTGCATTAGTTTTGTTCGTACAAAAGCTTTTTAACTTGATATAATCAAAATTTTCTATTTTGTGATCAATAATCTCTTTGATCACAAATTCCTTCCTTCTCCACAGGTCTGAGAGGTAAACTATCCTATGTTCTTCTAATTTATTTATAATTTCATTCTTTATACCTAGATCATGAATCCATTTTGACCTTATTTTGGCATACGGTGTTAAGTGTGGGTCAATGCCTAGTTTCTGCCATACCAATTTCCAATTTTCCCAGCATTTTTTGTCAAACAGTGAATTCTTATCCAAAAAGCTGGGGTCCTTGGGTTTGTCAAACACTAGATCATTAAAGTTATTAACTATTTTGGCCTGTGAACCTAACCTATTCCACTGATCAACTAGCCTTATTTCTTAGCCAATACCCAATGGTTTTGGTGACCGCTGCTTTATAATATAGTTTTAGATCTGGTACAGCTAGATGTTTATTTGATGTTTTTTTCATTAGTTCCCTTGAAAGTCTTGGCCTTTTGTTCTTCCAGATGAATTTTGTTATTATGTTTTCTAGGCCATTAAAATAGTTTTTTTGGGAGTCTGATTGTGTAGCACTAAATAAATAGATTAGGGAGTATTGTCATCTTTATTATATTCACTCAGCCTATCCAAGAGCACTTAATATTTTTCCAATTATTTAAATCTGACTTTATTTTTGTGGCAAGTATTTTGTAATTTTGCTCATATAATTCCTGACTTTCCTTTGGTAGATAGATTCCCAAATATTTTATATTATCGACAGTTATTTTGAATGGAACTTCTCTTTGTATCTCTAACTATTGGATTTTGTTAGTGATATATAAGAATGCTGATAATTTATGTGAGTTTATTTTGTATCCTGCAACTTTGTTAAAGTTGTGGATTATTTCTAATAGCTTTTTAGTAGAATCTCTAGGGTTCTCTAAGTATACCATCATATCATCTACAAAGAGTGATAATTTGGTTTCCTCATTATCCACATTAATTCCTTTAATCTCTTTCTCAACTCTTATTTCCAAAGCTAGCATTTCAAATACAATATTGAATAGTAATGATGATAGTGGGCAACCTTGTTTCAGTCCTGATCTTATTTCGAATGGTTGCAGTTTATCCCCATTACATATGATGCTTACTGATGGTTTTAAATAGATGCTACTGACAATTTAAGGAAAAGTCCATTTATTCCTATACTCTCAAGGGTTTTTGTTAATTTGGTTATTGATATAGTCAATTATGCTAATAGTTTTCCTAATATTGAACCAACCCTGCATTCCTGGTATAAATCCTATTTGGTGTATTATCCTGAGGGTGATTTTCTGTAATCTTTTTGCTAATATTTTATTTAAAATTTTTGCATCAATATTCATTAGGGAGATTGGTCTATAATTTTCTTTCCTGTTTTCAACCTATCTGGTTTAGGTATCAGTGCCATGTCTGTGTTATAAAAGGAATTTGATAGGAGTTTTTCATTCCCTGTTTTTTCAAATAGCTTATATAACATTGGAGTTAATTGTTTTATTAATGTTTGATAGAATTCACATGTAAATCCATCTGGCCCTGGGGATTTTTTCTTAGGTAGTTGATTAATAACTTGTTCTATTTCTTTTTCTAAAATGGGACTATTTAAGTAATTTACTTCCTCCTCTGTTAATCTGGGAAGCCTATATTTTTGAAGATAGTCATCCATTTCATTTAGGTTATCAAATTTATTGGCATAAAGTTGGGCAAAGTAATTCCTAACTATTGCTCTAATTTCCTCTTTGTTGGTAGAAAGTTCTCCCTTTTAATTTTTGAGACTAACAGCTTGATTTTCCTCTTTCCTTTTTCTAATCAGATTTACCAAAGGTTTATCTATTTTGTTGTATTTTTCATAAAACCAACTCTTAGTTTTATTTATTAATTCAATAGGTTTTTTTACTTTCAATTTTATTAATTTCTCCTTTTAGTTTTAGAATTTTAAGTTTAG
Organism: Sminthopsis crassicaudata; assembly: GCF_048593235.1. NCBI lineage: Eukaryota > Metazoa > Chordata > Mammalia > Dasyuromorphia > Dasyuridae > Sminthopsis > Sminthopsis crassicaudata. The sequence goes on along the minus strand of NC_133617.1, from coordinate 72,551,605 downwards.
TATTTGATTGGGGGGTTATAATTTGCTCTTTTTCTAGCTTTTTAAGTTGCAAGCCCAATTCATTGATCTTTTCTTTCTCTATTTTATTGAAGTAATCCTCTAAAGATATAAAATTCCCCTTTATTACTGCTTTGTCTGCATCGCACAATTTGGTATGTTATCTCATTGGTGTCATTGGTGAATTATTAATTGTGTCTATGATTTTCTGTTTCACCCATTCATTCTTTAGGATGAAATTATTTAGTTTCCAAATACTTTTTGGTTTATTTATCCCTTGCTTTTTGTTGAATGTAGTTTTTATTGCATCATGATTTGAAAAGAATGAATTTACTATTTCTGCCTTTCTGCATTTAATTTTGAGGTCTTTCTGCCCTAATATATGGTCAATTTTTGTATAGGTCCCATGAACTGCTGAGAAGAAAGTGTACTCCTTTCTGTCTCCGTTCAGTTTTCTCCAAAGATCTATCATACCTAACTTTTCTAATATTCTGTTTACTTCTTTAACTTCTTATTTGTTTTGTGGCTTAATTTATCTAATTCTGAGAGTGCAAGGTCAAGATCTCCCACTATTATAATTTTGCTATCTATTTCTTCTTGAAACTCTCTTAACTTCTCCTTTAGAAAGTTAGATGCTATACCACTTGGTGCAAATATGTTTAGTATTGATATTGCTTCATTGTCTATGCTACCCTTTAGTTTCCTTCCTTATCTCTTTTAATTAGATCAATTTTTGCTTTTGCTTGATCTGTGATCAGGATGACTACCCCTGCTTTTTTGACTTCACCTGAAGCATAATATATTCTGCTCCAGACTTTTACCTTTATCCAGTATGTATCACTCTGCTTTAAATGTGTTTCTTGTAAACAACATATTGTAGGATTCTGGCTTTTGATCCAGTATGCTATCTGCCTCTGCTTTATGGGAGCGTTTATCCCATTCACATTTATGGTTAAAACTACTAATTCTGTATTTCCTGGCATCTTATCTCCAGATTATGCTTTTCTTTTTCTTTCCCCCTTTACTCCCCTCCCCAGTTTTAAACTTATGGGTACCACTTGCCTCACACAGCTCTCCCTCTTTAGAATCCCTTTCACCCCTTTTGAGTTCCTTCCCCTTTCTTATAACTTTCCCTTATTACTCTTTTCCTTTTTCCTTTTCCTCTCCCACTTTTTAATTAGGTGAGAGAAGTTTCTCTGTAAACCTAATATGTCTAATATTTTCTCTTTGAGCCAAATCTGATGAGAGTAAGATTCACACAATGTTCCTCTCCCTCCCTAAATTCCCTCAGATATGATAGGTTTCCTTTGTCTCTTCATGGGATGTAATTTCCCTCTTTTTATCTCTCTTTTTCCCTTTTTCTGATAGTGTCCCCTTTCTACTTCTACTTCCTTTTTTTTTGTATTATATCAGTAAAATCAAATCATACACATGCTCTTTATGTATGCCCCTAATAAAAATACACTTCTCAAGAGTTCTTTTTATCATTTATGCTTCTCTTGAGTCCTATATTTGGAGGTCAATTTTTTTGTTTAGCTCTGGTTTTTTCATTAGGAATAAATGGAATTCACCTGTTTCATTGAATGTCCATCTTCTTCCATGGAAGAAAATGCTCAACTCAGCTGGTAGTTTATTCTTGGTTGCATTCTGAGTTCTTTTGCCTTTCAGAATACCAGATTTGAGGCCCTTTGATCCTTTCATGTGGAAGCAGCTAGATCCTGAGTGATCCTTATTGTGGCTCCTCTGTATTTGAATTGGTTTTTTCTGGCTGCTTGTAATATTTTTCTTTAATCTGATAGTTCTGAAATTTAGCCACAATATTCCTTGGAGTTTTTCTTTTGAAGTCTCTTTCAATGCCTATTTTACCTTCTGATTTTATTACATCTGGGCAGTTCTCTTTGATAATGTCCTGTAAAATAGTGTCAAGGCTCTTTTTTTTCATCATAATTTTCAAGAAGTCCAATAATCCACAGATTATCTCTTCTAGATCTATTTTCCAGGTCTGTTGTTTTTCCAAGTAGATATTTAACATTTTTTCATTTTTTTTTTTTTTTTTGGTTTTGCTTGACTGATTCTTGATGTTTCAATGAATCATTAATTTCTATTTGTTCAGTTATGATTTTTAATGAGTTATTTTCTTCATTAGCTTTTTTTAAACTTCTTTTTGTATATGTCCAATTGAGTTTTTAAATGAGTTGTTTTGCTCTATGGAATTTTTTTTCCATTTCACTTATTATTTTTGTTTTTACTGAGCTATTTTCTTTTTCCAGTTCACAAATTTTACTTTAGTGGGAGTTCTTTATCTTTTCCAATTCACATTTCAGGAAGTTGTTTTCTTTTTCCACTTTATCAAATTTTTCTTTTAATGGGTTATATGCCTTTTCCATACTTTCTTGCAGAGCTTCTCTTTCCTTTCCCCATTTTTATTCTAGATCTCTTTTAAGATCTTTTATAATTTCTTCTAGGAGAGCCTTGTGTGATGGAGACCAGGGTACATCCCCCCCCCCTTTTTTTTTTTTTTTTTGGAGACTGTCTGCTATTACTTTTCTCAGGGTTGGAAGCCTGCTCTCTTTCTGTATACAAACTATCAATAGTTAGAGTTTGCTTTGCTTTTTTACTCATTTTTTAAAAAGCCCTTAGTGTCTGCCTTCAGGGCAAGTAGTTTACCAGCTTCCTCTACAGAACAGGGATAGATAGATGGACAGTAGCTGTCCTGCAAACAGGCTGCAAAGAGTGGCTGTGACTACCCTGGGAAGAGCCCCACAGTGAAAGTGTGGCTGCCCTGGGAAAAAGCCCCATGCTGCAGAATGTGGCTGCACAGCTGGGTTGTGGTCTGTGCTGAGTCACTTCTGGTGCTGGGTGGGTGTGGCCAGGTCTTGTTAAACTCTGGGATTTTGGAGTACACTCTACTTTTGGCATTTGTGTAACTTCTCTGCTGATCTACTGCTTTGCAACCAAAGCAGAGCAGCTAACCTGTGGTAAAGTCCTCCTTGCAAATTATCCACCCACAGAGACCGCCCCTGCTCCTGTCCACTCAGTGTGCTAGCCTCCCTGTTCTGCCTACCTGCCTACACTGACCTCCTCCTGCCCTATCAGGACAAACCTTTTCTGGTGATCCAGATTATCTTCAGCTGGTAATTTGTTGTACTCCCAATATTCATGGATTTTACTGGTCAAACACCATTTTAGAGGCTGAATTTGGTAATTAGTAGTAAGAATAGAAGGGGAGCTTAGAATGAAGCATATGTCCTCTCTGCCATTTTGACTCCTCCCCTTTGATCTTGCTGGTTATTTCTTACAGAACAATAATATTCCATAACATTCATATACTACAATTTACCCAACCATTCTCCAATTGATGGGCATCCATTCAATTTCCAGTTTCTAGCCATTACAAAAAGGACTGCCACAAACATTTTTTGCACATACAAGTCCCTTTACTTAATATCTCTTTGGGATGGAAGCCCAGTAGTAATACACAGTAATGTAGCTTAACCAAGAGAGAGAGAACTCATTGAAGGAGACCATTCACCAAGTCTACCTTTACAGGCTGGGAATTAGGATGTGTCCCAAGTCATAGATATTGCCTTCTTCCTATTGCCTTTTTTCTATTTATGGCCTATAAGAGCAATTTGAATTTCTTCTTGACATTCTAAGTCAGAAAAACCTAGAGAGTGAGGAGTTTTAATCTATTCTCTCTTCTCTCTTGCTAACTCTGCCTATCTTTCATATTGTTATGGGACACAAAGTAATAAATCTTCACTAATAAGGAGAGAGTCCCATATCACTGAGTTTTGGGGCTTAGATTACATTAATTTCACAGATTTTGGCATTCTTGTAACTACAGAAAGCAGCATTAATTCCTGAGTTAGATTTAAGAGAATGCAAAAACAGAGATGAATTGAATATTTTTTCCCATGTAGATAATTTAGAGTTAACTCAATTGGATATAATGTTAGAAGAATGGTAATGAGTTTGTGTTTATGTTTTAATTCTATAGAATGGTATGGTTGTGTTAAATTGATAGAACTGTGTTTATTGGTTGCTGTGGTACAAAAAATTTAGTTTAAAAATTTCCCCTAAAAATCTTACATAATCACTATCTTGACCAGTCACATCACATTAGGAAAACAGTCTGAAGCAGAAACCATAAGTCTTACAGTAGATAGAATGCTGGACTTCATATCATAGAGACTTGGAATCAAATCATGTTATAGATAGCTATTATGAGGTGTGTGACCCTAGGAAAATTATTTAATTTTTGTTTTTCTATCTATGAAATGTCAATAATCAGAGCATCTAGTTCATAACATTGTGAGCAAGAATTGCTTTGCAAATCTTAAAAATTCAATATGAAATGTTTTCTTTTGTTTGCATACAAATTGATTTTATCCAAATGGTTAAAATTTTAATAAAACCTGAGCTAGGAAGGGCTTACTGAGATCATGTACTAGATACTTAGTGGACCAAGTAAACAAAATTTCATCATTTTCTCCATCTTCATTAAGCAGCATCTATGTTAGAGCAAAGACAAGTAGATAATGGGACAATCCAAGACTGAGGCTTGGGAATATCTATGATAGGATAAGAGAGCAATGGATTGGAGGGGAGAAGACAGTGTAGCATTGAGTTATTTGGGCCACAGTGAGATAGGGAGAAGTGTTTATCTATTGCATTGATGATTGCCTGGGAAACAGTTGAGGGGTGGAATGATTGGAGGTCACAGTGAAGAGCAAAGGAGCTGGGCTTGCAACCAAGAACAGGAAGGTATTCTGAGAAGAGGTATGGAATAGGGAGGCAAGGATTAGCAGTCATGGAATGTTTGAGGAAGAATAGGGTAAAAAGAGAGAAAGATAAATAGTGATGAAAAATATAAAAATAAAATGGAATAGTAATTATGACTTAGAATATAAGTGGGTTAAATTCACCTATAAAACTGAAATGGTTAGCAGAATGGAATAAATACCAGAATCTGATAATATGTTGTTTAGAAGAAAAACATTTAAAAATGAGAGATTCATATAGTGTAAAAATAAAGTGCTGGAGTAGAATTTAATATGCTTCAGCTGATGCAAAAAAAGCAGAGGTAAGAATTATAATTTCAAAGTTAAAACGAAAATAGATTTAATTAAATGTAATAAACAGGGAAACATCATTATGATAAAAAGTACCATAGATAAGGAAATAATATCAATACTGAGCCTATGTGCACCAAATACTATCACATCCAGATTTTTAAAGGAACAGTAAAATGAACTGAAGATGGAAACAAGTAGCAAGATTATAGTAGTGGGGAACTTCAATCTTCCCCTCTCAGAACTAATAAATATAACAAAAAAGAAGAAAGAAGTCAAGAAGATGAAAAGAATCTTAGATAAGTTAGATATGATAGAGAGAATATGATGAAGAGATTTGAATGAGAATATAAAGGAATGTGCCTTTCTTGCAGTGGACATAGTATTTTTACAAAAAAATAAAACCAACATAGCCAAAATTAGAGGGAAAGCAAAAAGTTGGAAAAATTTTTATGGATAGTTTCTTGGATAAGGTCTCATATTTCAAATATACAGATAAGTTTGTCAAATTTATATGAATATGAGTCATTCTCTAATTGAGAAATAGTCAAAAGATATGAACAGGCAGTTTTTCAATGAAGCAATAAAACTACATATAGTCATATAAAATACTCTAAATTATTATTGATTAGAGAAATGCAAGTTAAAATAACTTTGAGATATCATCTCACACCTATTGGATTGGTTAAAATAATAGAAGGGGAAAATGACAAATGTTAGGATGTGAAAAAATTGGTACATTGTTGGTGGACTATGGACTGATCTAACCATTTTGGAGAGCAATCTGGAATTGTGCCCCCAAAGTTACAAAAGTATGTATATCCTATGACCCAGCAATTCTACTTTTAGTTCTGTTTTCCAAAGTGGCAAAGAATTGTAAAATGAAGGGGGATGACTATCAAGTGGGGATGGCTAGAAAATTGCTGTATATGACAATGATGGAATTTTACTGAGCTCTAACAAATGTTTGATTTTAGAAAAAGATATGAAAGGACATGCTATACACCTCTAGAGAAAGAACTAATAAATAGAACAATGCATAGTATAGTTGTCCACATATTTATAAATTTGTGTCAAATGATGACTTTCTTCAGTGTAGGTTCAGAATTTAAAATGTAACAAAATAAATAGTTACATTGAAGTCTCCTAATAATATGAGAATAGGATTAAGGGAGAATAGAAAGATTTTGAGTCAATACTGAACTCATTGAATTATACAGGAGAATATCATGAAAATCTGTACACAACAGCCCCAGAATCTGGATTGAATCTTGATTGAATAAATCTCAAAGAAGCCTGGATTACTTGAGTGATGGTGGTAGATGAGGAAGGCTGGAAGTGGCAGAGAGCAAGAAGTGTTCCAGTTATGAGTATGGATTAAAGATATGTTTGGTATTTTGTTTGTTAATAGGTTAAGTTCAATGGCAACTAAGATTCCCAATACAGTTACTATTAGGGCGGAGAGTTTTGTGAGGGTAGGTATAGTTGTAGAAATTATTGTGGTAGGAGGGATGTTTGATGTTAATAGAAATCCTGCAAAGATGTTTCCTAGAGCAAGTCGTATCATAGGGTTGATTAGGTTAGGGTTATTTTCATTTAGCAGAGATATAGGGAGGAATCGGGGTTCTTTTAGAAGGGCAAAGTGGATTACTCGAATGCTGTAGACTGCTGTGAGTGTAGTAGCAATTAGGGTAATTAGTAGTGCTCAGGTATTTACATATGATATATTTACCCATGGTCAGTGACTTGAGGGGTGAACAAGATGTGTGATAATGTAACTAAGACTTCAGTTATTTGATTGACAGAGCTTGTCTAGACATAACTAGCATTTGAGTGAATTTACTACTGAGGAAAAATTATTATTATTTTTATAATTATCAAGATGATATGTCTAATGAATATACTAATGATTTAGATTTCTTAGAGTTGCCTCTTCTGGCTTGGAGTCAGAATTTTAACAATGCAGCTTGAAATGGTCAATCAATCCTTAACAATGCTCTCCGGTGTAAGTTAAATGAAGTAAATAAAAAATTGTAGAACCTGTTTCCATTACAAAACTCTGGTCCTATCTCTCCACCAAGCAATGATCCCTGTAATTTGAGGTAATCACTTGCAAACTGTTTTCACAGGATTGGAGAACACCCATACTGTCCTAGATTGGTAGGCTTATCATGGGAAACCACTGAGGTCCTAAAATTAATTGTACTGTAATCCTCCTTCCCCTTCCCTTTCCATTTATGATTTGTGGATAAAATCTGTACTTTTCCTGCAATAGGAGATCTTCCTCCCAGGAGAATTTCCATTTGCAAATTATTCCTTATTCTCAAACCTCCCTCTGCTTTGTGCAGCTCCAGCTATCCATAGTTTATAAACCAAGACAGTAAAATTCAAACTATAGGAGGATTTCCTTCTTCTTACTAGTGGGTAACTAAAATTCTTACTCATAAGATTAATTACCCCAATCAGACAGAATAGTGCTTTGTGGTCCAGAATTTCTTGAATCACTGACTGTGAGCCATATAAGGTGATATCATTTGTCAATGATGGTGAAACTGTTCAAAATAATTAAGAATTCCTTTTCATTTATGGCCTTGGAGTTATACTTAGAAGTTCTTAGTGTAGGAATGTTATTTAGCCACTCATGAACTACTTTTTTATGCCTATGGCCCCATGAAGAGAATCTGGATTGTGACTCAGGGGCTCTGGGAAAGAGACATGTGGGATTTAGTAGTCTAGAGTGATATGTGAGAGCTCAACCCCCAGGGGAGCCTAGTTGATTCATAATAAGTGTTGATGGAATAAAGCCAGATATTTGGAAAAGAATAGGGAATTAATGGACTTCCTAACCTTTACAGCCATTGAGTGGCAGTGTACACAAAGTTTAAGATAAGGAAGAAGTTGCAGGACTAGATAAGATTTGTTAGATTCAACAACTAATAGCAAGTTCGTTCTCCAGGATGAGAATTAAGACAATACTGGAAGTACTTATTTAAGGATTCAATATGTTTATCCTGTAATAATTCTGGATAAAAGGAAGAGCCTAGTACTACGCCAACTGACAAACAAAATAAAGTTTTATTTGCTTTTAAATTGGACTATCTTGATATCCCAGTCAGCATTGCTAATCTGCAAAGCATTTTAGTTATATTCTCCAGGAAATTAAAAGGCTGTCTGGACAAATATATTTAAAAACTGGTTATCTTTACTAACTTCTTTACATTCTATATATCAATTTGAGGTAATGTCTCAGTCTTATTATATGACTTAGTACAGCATCAAAAATGATCTTTGTCATCTGTTTCGAAGAATTTGACCAATGAGAACACAGTATTTAAAGTAAACTGGAATAATGTGCCTTATTATTAATTACAAGATACAAAATGGAGATCCCGGAATTAATATTACATTAGTAATAATCCTAAATAATAAAAATAAAATAAACAATAAAATAAAATAATAATAAAGAACAATAAAATACTAAAAATTCAATTTCAATTTGTTTCAATTTTAAGTTTCAGTTTGTACAGAAGTATAAAAAGGGGACCTTGTGAAAGTATATAAAGAAAACACTATTTAAGAACTGTTTATATCCCTTGATCATTTATATATTGGAGATTGGCTATGTAAGACTAGTAGCCAGTTCCCGATACATAAGTGGTCAAAGGAGAAGAACAAACAGTTCTCAAAAGAACAGCAAAATATTCACAACCATTTGAAAAATGCTCTGTAATACTACGAATAAAAGAAATCTTTTAAATTTAACTTGTTTATTTCAGTTTTATCAACTATAAAAATAGGGATAATAATAGCATATACCTCCTACAGATGTGATAAGGATGAAATGAAATAAATGTAAATTGTTTAATAGAGTACTTGGTCCATAGAAAATGCTGCATAAATGTTAGCTATTAGTTATTATTATTTATAATGATGGTTCAGAAGAAGAATAGAAAGATACAAATATAGAAGATCTTACAAATATAGAAGATCTACGTTTTTTAAAAATTGTTTTCAGACGCTTATTTTCTTGTTCCCACTCCCCATCTACCTTTTCCTTCTATTGATCGTTAGAGAGGAAAAAACCAAAACCCATTATACACATACATATATTGTCAAGCAAAACAAATTCCTGCACTGACCATATCCCAAAAATATCTTCATCTTCACACTGAGTCCATCAGCTCTCTATCTGGAAGCATGCAGAATATTTCTAGTAGTATTATATTTCTAACAGTATATTATATCTAGCCTTCTGGAATTGTGATTGGTCATAGTATAGATCAAAGCTTCTTAAACTGTAGGTCATGACCCCATATTGGGTTGTGTAACTGAATGTGAGGGTTGTTAAATTATGATTTATTATTAGTAAATGTTTGATTTGTATACCTCTTTTACATATTACATGTCCTAAGTCATATAAAAATTTTTCGGGGGGAAAAGGGGTGGTGAGTAGAAAAAGTTTGAAAAGCCCTGGTATAGATCAGAGTTCTTAGCTTTCAGAGTTGTTTATCTTTACAATACCATTATGTTGTATAAATATTCTTTTAGTTCTGTTCACTGCACTCTGTATCAGTTCAAGAAATCTTCTCATGTTTCTTTTCTTTTCTTTTCTTTTCTTTTTTTGAACAATATTTTTCTTCATTCAATGGAATCATCTGTCTTTGAACAAAAGACCTGAAGTGGATTAGTATGGCAAGCCAACATTTCAAGATGTCCTATATTGTCTGTTTGGAAATAGTTTCTCAACCCTTTCTACTGTAAGCTCTGAAAATGGAGTTTCTGGAATAAATTACCCTCAAAGTTCACACAGATATGTTGAGAATAATCAGCTGAAGATAGTGGACATGCCAAGGTTTCTAGAGCAGAGCACAGTAAGGAGTTTTTACTTTAAAGTCCAATTTCAAACTCCAAACATGTTTTAAATCATAAAAAAGTGGGTTTTTCTTTTGCATTGTGAAGTTAAGAAAGTGGTGAGAAATCACCACATCATGACTGAAAAATGTGACCTAATTTGTAATAAATTTCTGGAATATTATGTAACAATAATAAGAAATTTTAAACTCTCATTTGAACAGTTAGAAATATGTGTTAAAGCACCAAGATCCAGGGATTCAGATGGGTTTGTCTGCTCATCTACCTGTTTTCCCTGAAGCATGGATTTATTTATCTCTCAGACTCATACTGCACCAAGTAGGAAATCAGTTTTTACTACAGAGTGTGACATACTCTACCAGCAGTTGATGGGGAATGTGTCCTTCACAATTCATCTAGTAATATTTGTCCATTGCATGAAACAAAGGGAAAAAAAGATGATTGCTTATTAAAGAGGAGCCATTTATACTAGTTAGTGTAATTGTAATAGTAGGAAGTAAATAGTCTTATTAAGGAAAATATATGTCATTAGTTACAGAAGAGACATCAGGGATACATACTTATTAGTATAGCTAGTTTTATGAAATCAAAGTGAACTATTTGTTACAAGGTGGTCATTCAAGAAACTCTGAAATTGTCCTTTTTTAAAAAAAATAATTGGGGCTTTTCATAATAATTAGAGGAGGAAAGAAGATACTGAAGGAAACCAGCTGTTGAAAATGGTCCTGTTGTTCATGCAAGGGTCATAACACCTTGTATGAATGGCAAATGTAGACTAAAATAGAGTCAGTTATGTTATCCCAAAAATTCATTTTCATCTTTCTATTCCAGTGTCCATATAGAGCAAATGCTGTTATAGAACACAAAACAGTTTATTCACTTTATCAGGTAAGTTTTTAGATTAAGTTTTTTTTATTTAAAGTTTTTTATTTTCAAAACATGCAAACAATTTTTCAACACTGATCCTTGAAAAACCTTGTTTTCCAACTCCTTCTCCCTGCCCTGTTCTTTCCACCCCCTCCCCTAGATGGCATGCAATCCAAAATATGTTAAACAGTAAAAATATATGTTAAATCCATTATAGGCATACATATTTATACAATTATCTTGCTGCACAAGAAAAATCAGATCAAAAAGTTAAAAAAAAGAGAGAAAGAAAATAAAATTCAAGCAAATCACAACGGAAAGAATAAAAATGCTATGTTGTGATATACCCTCAGTCCTCTCTGTAGGTATAGATGGCTCTCTCCATCACAAGTCTATAGGAACTGGCCTGAATCATCTCATTGTTGAAAAGAGCCATGTCCATCAGAATTGATCTAGATGAAGTTTTAATAAGCTTGTTATTTTATTTTTTTCAATTAACAAGCTTTTATTTTTATCTCCCACTTCCTTCCCTCTCTCTTCAATGAGATAAAAGGGGAAATAAACCCCTTGTCACAAATATGTATAATTAAGTACAGTAGTGAAGAGATAACAAAAACTAAAGGTAAGGATGTTTTTAGTGTAAGTGAAGAGATCTGATGCTTAAAGTAGGTTAATTGAATATGAACAAAATCAGGAAAAACATTTTGTCTTAAAATATACGCCACTTCAATATTTTTGTTTCACTCATTTGCTTATGATCCCAGTAGTAATCTGGAAAATTATAATTAACTAGATACCATATGTAAGGGGACCCTCAGAGAAGGAAACCAACTCTGAACCAAGAAGGATTGCCTAACTTCTTTCATCTCTTAATAGGATGTGGCAATTTCCAAATCCTAGATTCTGAGGGAGTAGAAAGGGAGAGATTTCTGTCAATAGTAGGCTAAGGACTGCTGCCCTTACTGAAAGAATGTGATAGTGAAGTGGTAAAATAGGTACCAGGAATGGTAAATAGAAATAGATTTGGGAGAGTAAGAAATTGTAAAAAAAATTATATAAACATAGCATAATAGAGATTCAATGTGTGATATAAAGAAATTATGTCATAGGCTTCCATCACAAGTTACAAAGATTTATTATTTATTATGTCAATAGCACACATGAGTTAATAAAGAAAGTGATTTCAACAATTAACAAAGGGGAAAGATAAGTTCCCTTTTGGGATTAATCAAAAAGGAGCTATTAAAGGGAAGATGCAAAGTGGGAGTATGTCATTGACTGGCAGGCTCAATCCACAGAGAAATTTAACAGACTAACCCCAAAATGGGTTAGCAGGGGAGCAGACTTAGTATTGAACCACACATCATTGACACTAATGATCTATAGTGAACATCAAAAAGACTATATGAAGAAAGAAAGGATTTCCCTAAGCTCTGGCACCAGTCACCTCTACTTTCAGTAGGTTCTGTCCAGGAACTCTTTGGGAAGAATTCAGATACCCCTAGCAGCACCCAGAAAGCCACTCAGCCTCTGCATTTGGCAAGACCACCATTCTGTCTCAAATATGGATATATGTTAGCTATGAAATTTATGGCAAATTATTTTATCTCTGCCCAATTTTCTAATTTGTCAAGAGAAATAATAGATGTTATGAAGCACTTAGCATAAAACATATTATATGAATGTTAACTATTTTATTAGATATTAGTGCTTTAAAACATGCTACATGGATGTTAATTGTTTTCTTGAATATAATTGCTTCATATTTCATAACTTTATGTTTTTTAAAAATGTGACCAACAGATAAGTGATTTCTAAGCAATTTTAAAGTAAAGCCCACTAAAGGGATCTATTTGCACTGATAGTGTTAACAGAAGAGTTTTGTAACTTTTAGGAAAAAGAAAAGTAGTTTGTCACTACTTTAAAACTCTAGTTATCTAGAATCAGACTTCTGAGGGCCCTGTCAGTAAAAACTGACACCTTTTTCCTGGCTCACAAAAGAGAAATAATTTTCTTTTTTTTTTTAATTTTTTAAAATTTTTTTCACAGTATATATGCATGAGTAATTTTTAAAATAATATTATCCCTTGTATTCATTTTTCCAAATTATCCCCCCCTCCATTCCCTCCCCCCAATGACAGGCAATCCCATACATTTTACATGTGTTACAGTAAAACCTAGATACAATATATGTGTGTAAATACCATTTTCTTGTTGCACATTAAGCATTAGATTCCGAAGGTATAAGTAACCTGGGTAGATAGACAGTAGTGCTAACAATTTACATTCACTTCCCAGTGTTCCTTCTCTGGGTGTAGTTATTTCTGTCCATCATTGATCAACTGGAAGTGAGTTGGATCTTCTTTATGTTGAAGATTTCCACTTCCATCAGAATATATCTTCATACAGCATTGAAGTGTACAGCGATCTTCTGGTTCTATTCATTTCACTCAGCATCAGTTGATGTAAGTCTCAAAGAGAAATAATTTTCATGAACTGGAAAATAACCATATTGCAATTCAGTTTGTCTAGGCTCATTAAAGTTGTCAATTTTAAAATGTTTTATCTCAATTTTAAGAATTATCTTGTTTTCTCTCTAAAACAAAAGGGAAACACTTAAGGGAATAGAAACTACAGCTAAAACTATTTGACTATTACTCAGGAAAATTCTAAAATTATTAACTAAGTTATTTGGAGTTATTATCATCATGTTAAGCCTTATCAGTTTATTTCCAGGTATGAGGTGTGAACTCCTTTCCCACTTCACAAAGTGTGTGTGTGTGTGTGTGTGTGTGTGTGTGTGTGTGTGTGTGTGTGTGTGTGTGGTTTCAAACAGCACAGGCCAGAAAAGCACTAAAATAGTTGGGGTGGGCAATTTAGCAAGCTCAACCCCTTCCATGGGGTCTCTGTCAACTCTCCTTAATTTGTAAGGTTGTCAGTTTTCTTAAAACCATCAGGATAAGCAAGATCATCAGCCCTGAGAAATAAGCCTGTTTAGGATTTATAGTTACTAAACAAGGAATATGTTTGCTAAGAATCCATAAGTCTGTATAATGATTGATCTTTTGCATCAGAATAAGTTTAAACATATAAAATATATTAAGCAAATCTCTTATGGGTTTAAGTCCTGGTAAACTTTTTTCTTTTTCTTTTTTTCTTTTCTTTTTCTTTTTTTTTTTAATTAAAGCTTTTTATATATAAAACACATGCCTGGGCAATTTTTCAACATTGCTGGTAAATTTTTAAAATGATATATCTAGCCCTAAGTTGTCATTGGTAGAATTTGCTATTAGAGATAAAATCACTTGGGGCTGTAACTGATACTCTTTTGAGTTCTGAATTTGATTGCCTGATCATTAGCCCACCCTAACAGAGAGAAGGGTTCACCTTTTAACCTGCCCTAATTATGAAAGACTTAGAGAAGTTACTCAAGGAGGTGAGGAGAATCCTGTCCTTTTTTCAGGGGCACCTGGTAGAGGCTTTAAAAAAAAACACTAATCTGGACTCTACTTCTCCAGATTTTAAAATGCAGCATGCATTTTATTCAGTCTGCCCCAACTATTTGGAGGAAGCTGCAGAAAGTTAGCCTTGGGACCTCAAACTTCCCAAACTCAGGGTTAGAAATAGCTTTTGGAGTCTTTAATAATAGGGACCAAAACAGTTGCAGAGGAGCAGATCAAAGGGCCAGCGCAAGAAATAAGGAACACACTCAATTTTAAGCTGCTGCCATATCCGGGAACCATTGGGGGTTTGTGCTTTAGATATCACAGCCAGGTCCACTGGGTTTGAAACTTGGAGGAAACTCCCAAGCCCTTGCCCCAAGTGCAATCAGGAGGAGCACTGGAAGAGAGGCTGCCCAAAAGAGTCAAGCTGCTCCTCAATGCCCTGTCCTCCAGCAGGGGTTTGGGGCTTGGTCAGACTCCCCCTTATTCTATCACGATGGCCTAACCTAGAGTAACTTTGGATGTGGTGGGTAAGGCCATTGAATTCTCTTTTGATATGGGGACTTTGTTTTCTGTCTTGCTCCAACACTGGTCTCACCCTCCTCTCTCCCCATAGAGCAATAGGGATTGAAGGGAAGAAAAGTTTTGAGACCTCCCCTCTGCTCTGCCAGTTTGGTGGCTGTTATTTTAACACTCCTTTCTTATTCTCTTCTGTCCTGCTCCCTTGCTGGGGCATGATTAAATGGTGAAGTTGAGAACCCAATTTTCCCTTCTCATTCCTCCAGTTGAACTTTTTGTGCTTTTCTCAAAGCCCTCCTATATTCTGTCTGAAATCTGGGAAGAAGTAGATTTCTCTGTCTGGGACCAAGGAATCCCTGGGCAGGTGACTCATGCCTTTGTGGACTAATCCCTATACTATCCCCACTCAGATCCTAGGGGACACAATGGTTTTTCACTCTAGATCTTAAAGATGCTTTCTTTCCTATACCATTGCATAAAGATTCACAATTTCTTTTTGCCCTTGAAGGGGCAAATCCAGAGGAATGTAACTCCCCACAAATGGCCAGTATGGGTTAGATGGTATCTTGATCATCAGCCCCACTCAAGAGGCTTCTGGCTGCAAGTCCTACCAACCCTTCCTCCCTCACCCTCTAGGCAGGGCTAGGAAGTTCTTCATTTAAAGGCTCACACAATTTTATCAGTTTGTTAAGATCCTGAAAGCTAAATTAATCTCTTGCTTCAGTCTTAGCCCTACCTAATGAAAGGTGAGGCCAAGTTCAGACCTGCTTACTTCTCAAAGAAATGTGGATGACCCTCTTTAGAATTAACTGCCACAGCTCCTCTAATTGAAGACGCCTCAAAACTCACCGTAGGTCAGCCATTGGAGGCTTTAACCCCCACTGAATTAATGCATTGAGAGCATTTTGGAAAAGGGCATCAGTGGCTTGCTGGTGGGAGGCTTGCTAGATAACAGGCTCTCCTGCTAGACACTCCAACAAAACTCTTCAGCTGTGTCACACTCTTAACCCTGCCACCCTGCTCCCTGACAGCATTCAGCCAGGTGACATTATTCATAATTGTGAGGAAGTTTTAGATTCTGAATACTCCAATTGATCTGACTCAAGGGACATTCCTCTTGACAGCAAGGATGGTGAATGGTTTACAAATGGGTCCAGTTTTCTTGAAAATGGGGAAAGAAATGCATTTTCTCTGCAGCATTCCTGGTGTCACTCTGTGGACCCCTGCCAGTGGGGAGATAACTCTTTAGTCAGACTAGGGAACTCCGTGGGCAGTGTGGGCATTCAGGATTGTTGGGTGGCCCTCAGCATCCTCAGGGCAGCCCACATATGCAACCTGATGCATTATTTTGCAAAGGCCCCTTTCCCAAATGTCACCAATCCCCATCCTGGATGCTACTCCATTTGGACTAGCTACCCCAGGGAAATAACTTTAACCTGACTATCCTTTGTCTTCTTTCCAGAAAGATAATAATTGTAAGATATCCGTTCCAACATTATTGTGTCAAACTTGCTCATAATGCTTCTACACCACCTTCTTTGAACCTTCTTCATACTCTCACTTGAAAAAAAAAAAAAAAAGCTTTCCAAATCCTTGTGAAACCTATTTTCACTGATCACAAGCTAGGAGAAATAATTAAACAGAACTGTCAAATATGCCCAGTTTGTGAAAGGGCTGCTAATACCCCCCATCCTGAAGCCCATCTGGAGGAGGGGTACGTACTTAGGGAAAGACTGGCAGATGGATTTTACACATGCCCCCTCTTAGGAGCTTCAAACTGCTTTTTGGACACCTTTACTAATTGGTAAAAGCCTTCCCTGAAGGCTCAGGTTTTAGCCAAAGGAGATCAAACTCATTTAAGATTATTATCTTCACTCTGCATGTCATCCTCACTACCCAGTGCTTACGACCTTTTTAAACATGTTGCTTGCACCCTAGGTCATCTGAGTGCTCCTTTTATTGTGTATAACACCACTGCTTCAGACACTGCCCCCATGTCTTTAATGAGGGAAAGGAAAGGGGGAACCCCATTTCTCGGCACATAGATAATCCCATGAGCCGCAGTGTCCCCTGTAAATGAATTTACAGGCCCGAAAACCTAGATTGATAAATAAAAGGTTTATTGTAGAAATTTGAAAGTAAAGCTCAGTTAGAAAGACGCCAGGGCCAAAGGTGGCCGCTGGGCGGGCAGGAACCCTTACATGGCTGGAAGGATACCATGTGTTGGCGGGGAGGGCTCCTGCAAAGAGAGGGCTCCAGTTTGGCCCTTTTATACCTAAAAGGAGATGGGCGGTACCCAAGTTCTTGGCGGGCTTTTCAGATAGCTCAGATCCAGTCGGGGCTGGGGGAAGCTGAGCTGATAGTGGAGGCTGGGCCCAGATATTCAAAGGGTGCTTTTGACCAGGATTTGTGAATCAAGGTCAGCCATGGGGGTTGGGCAGTCAGAGAGGAATCTTAAAAGGACCTCAACCTCCATCATCTTCAGGAAGACAAAAGCAGGAGTATTAGGGAAATCATTCTTTGGTATTTTTCCTAGGAAAAGCTGTTTGGATGAGAGGTATTCATGATAGCCTCATCTTCCCCCTCCTCAGCCTTCCTCTGGATGGGGTTTCCCTACTAAATCCACTTTTAATTATCCTTTTTTGCTCATATTTGGCCCCTGCATTTTTAACCTACTTGTGAGATTTGTTTCCTCCAGGCTCCAAGCTATGAACTTCCCACTATCTGTTCACTGTAAATACCATTGGCTAACTGATTCTGACACCCAGCACCTCACTGAATGCTGCTGCCACCATCTTGCTTCCCCTCTTCAGTCTGGACCTCTACTGGGCAGGGATAGCTTTATGCCCCTTGTCAACCTGAAGTAACTCTAGAAGATGAGACTGACTCTTTGTCCCAAATGAATTTGGGGAGAGGGGAAATGATGTAATATGATTTGGGGTCCTCTGACCTTGGGGGGGCTTTTGTTCTAATGGGTCCTGGGTCTTCTAGCTTTGGAATCTGCCTCAGGAAAGTGAGCACACCAATCTATCTGATTCTGACCACTCTTTAGCCAGATAGATTCTAGTCTAAGGAAACTCTCACAGCTCAAACTCCTGAGACAATAGTGAATTAGACTATTTCTCAATTCATTGCTGACTGATAATCTGGTCAATGATAATCAAATTTCAGAGACCACCCTAAATTTATCTTGAAATTACTTCCTAGCCTTACCCTTGGGCCATATAATTAATGTATGTATGTATGTATGATTGAAAACTGTATAAGTGCTTCAGTTTCTTTTTACTGGATTCCCTTAAAATTCAGTCTGCCTGGTAACAGTGTACATTACTTTCTTTCTTTCTTTTCTTTCCTTTTTTTTTTTTTTTTTTTTTTTTGAGGCTGGGGTTAAGTGATTTGCCCCGGGTCACACAGCTAGGAAATGTTTAAGTGTCTGAGACCATATTTGAACCCTGGTCCTCCTGAATTCAAGGTTGGTGCTCTATCCACTGTGCCACTTAGCTGCCCCCAGTGTACCTTACTTTCAATAAAGCTTTGCCCCTTGATTAGGGTTCAAGCCTGCAAATTCTTTTGAGACACCTTGTGACACCAGCCTGGGATTTTGGGGTCCTTCTTCCCAATCTCAACATTTGGTTGAGGGGGAGTCTGGCCTCCCCTGGCTTGATTCCCTCCTTGTTAAGGTATGCCTCTCATTTTTCTCCCACAGTTCTATAGTGAGACACCCCAAGTCACTGGGAGAAGGCTTGTCTAGGACTTTTGGGGTCCCTCTTCCCAACCTCAGCATAATGATTTGTAACCACTAATATTGTTATGGCATTTGAGTATTGAGTATTGTCTTTCCACAAAGAGCTCCTTGAATCCCTTGGCTGGTTATTAATGGGAAGCACATAGATGGGGACTCATGAGATAAAATGTTACAAGGATAGCAAACCTCTGGGATCTAAGATAATGGCTAGCCTTTGGAACCTATGAATGAAAGTGGGAAAAGCCACTGGGTATTATACAAATATTATTTATCCCTCGAAAAAAATGGAAATACCATGAGGGTAGAGACTTTCACTTATACCTATGAATCTTTAGTGCTCAATACACTGCAGGCACATAGTATGCATTTAATGAATGGTTGTTGAGCTAAATGGAACTTGGGTGTCTCTTGAGTGTGGTAGTCTGAAGCATCTCTAGAGTCTAAAAAGAATCCACCTAGCTCAAGAGCTAGCCATGATCACCTGGGTTAAGACAGACAGTATGGCAGAGTGGATGGAGTGCTGCTGGACTTGGATTCAGGTAAAATCTGGATTTGAAACGTTACTAGCTATATGAGCATGAGTAAGTCACTTAATAACTCTGTGAGCCTCAGTTGTTATTAGATTGATGCCCAATGATCCTTTAAGGGAAATAATACACTAAAGGAATTTGCAAACCTTAAGGTGATAAACAGTAGCATTATTTTTATTCTGACTAGAGAATACTTCTCCTAGCCTACATCCTGCTTTATCTTGGCATATCAGATGCAACCACTGATGCACCTACTACCCACCACCTTCACCCATTTTTGCACTTCCCATCTTGCTAGGAGCAGCTATGAATCAAAGCCAGATTATCTGGGTTCTGAGGCTATCACTTGAAGGATCTTGCCCCTAAGTTCCAATCAGCAGGTTTGCAGGAAGAAATTAGCCATTGCTTTCTCTAGAGTCTGCTCCATCTAAGGAAGCTCAGGTTGTGTCACAACCCTTCCCTTTCCACCTCTACTGTCTTCTCATAGACTTGTCTGCTGGACTGGGTTAAAAAGTCCCTGAATTGTCTCTACTGCTGTCACTACACCCTGATGAAAGGAGGGTTATGTAAGTACTCTTGGTGGCCAGAGGAGAGAGGAATCTATGTGGGGTGATCTTGGAGGTCACAGCAAATACGGAACCATGGATTTCTTAATGACAGAATTTAGTTCAATTTAAGGGGAAATCGTTAGGCAAAAGAGAATTCAAGCAGAATTTCTTCTAGAAAACTTGGGCATATTCCACCACTTATTTTTGCCTTCACACTGCTATCACCAGAAGGTTGTTAGGGGGCTCTTCTTGCCCTTTCCTGTCTAATAGCTCCTTGCACAACCAGGGGTGACAATCCATGAACTGGCACTTGGGGCCCCCTCCAGCTCTCAATCCTTCTCTCTCAAAAAATAGAGACATTCACAGACTGAGGGAACATTAAAAATCCTTCAACTGAACTGTTTTTTCATAGAAAAACAAACCTGAAAAAACAAGAGGAGTGACTTGTCAAAAGTAAGTCATAGAACTCAGGACTGCTGGCTTCCAGTTTTCACCTCTTCTCCCTGAACCATGCCCTCTCCCCAATCCCTCTCACTTGCCTCCTCAGCTTTGTCTCCCTTGGAGCCTCACTTTGTAAACTGGCTTTACACAAATGGGGGTTGCTAGGTGAGGAGCCTCCTTCCTTACGCCCCTGCCTTTGTAGAAACAGTGTTTCTAAAAATATAGTGTTTCTCCCAGTGTCCTCCAATATATAAAATCTATTCCCCTATACAGGGAAAGAACTCACCCATGGAAGAGAGAATCCTGGGCATGGGACAGGGTCTGGGTATATCTACTCAGCACTGACCTGATGTCTCAATCTTCCATACCCAGAGCAAGCTGAGCATCATGAAGCTGATGAAATGGGAGCCAGTGCTGGGGACTCTGCTGAGCACAGCCTTTGGGGGACTCTTGTTGCTTCTGAGTCAGCTGCTAGCTTCTTGGACAAATCCAGCACATCTGAGCCTTCCACCCCCCAGGATCTTTTCCAAGAAGTTTGAATGGCAGGCTCAGACACCATCCTCCTTGGTCCCAAGGGTCCTTCAGTCCTACCCTTTCCTGCTCAATTATCCTGTCAAGTGTGAAGATTCCAGAAGTCCCCCCTTCCTGCTCATGCTGGTGATGACCCTGCCCCAGGAGGTGGGGGTGTGCCAAGTCATCCAGCAAACGTGGGGCAATGAAACCTTGGTGCCTGGTGTGATTATCCGCCACCTCTTTGTTCTTGGCCTGCCTCCTCCTTTCTTTGCCCAGGAACTTCAGGACCTCTTGGAGGAGGAGGATAGGGAGCATGGGGATCTCCTCCATGTGGGCTTCCTGGATACCTACCACAATTTGACTCTCAAGGTCCTCTCAGGCCTGGAGTGGATGGCCCAGTACTGTCCCACTGCCCAGTACGTACTCAAGGTAGATAGTGATATCTTCTTAAACCCCAGTTACCTAGTACAGCAGGTGCTATGGCCCAATGGACCCACACAGCTAGATTTCAGCAGAGGCCACATCTACAGAAGCTCAAATCCTGTGTGGAAGCAGAATCAGAAGTGGTATATGTCCCCAGAGCTATATTCCCACAACCAGTACCTGACTATTGTGGGTACCCTGGTTATGTGATATCTGGCTCTCTGGCCCTCAGGATTCTTGCTGTAGCTAAGACAATCAAGCCCATCCACTTGGAGGATGTGTTTGTGGGGTTATGTCTGCAACAGCTTGGGGTGAAGCCCACCCCTTCTCCCCCAAACACCTTCCTGATGTTTGGGAGGAAGTATGACCACTGTACCTTCCACTGACTTGTCCTGATTCATCACTCCCAGCACCAAGAGTTACTACAGATATGGCCAGCCTTCATGCTATCCCATAGTGCCTGCCCCCCAGTGTAAGGGTCTGGCCTAGGGGCCCTTGCTCTCCCTTCCCCCATACTGCTGAACAGACAATAGTCGTGAGCCCCAGCCAGAAGGATCTATTCAGCTTGGTGAGATGGCAAAGGAAGGGGTAGTGTGGGTCCCTGTGTCAACCCCTCACTCCAGATAGCAGGTAGCTTTGGCCTGGGGAACAATTAACAATTTGTGGTATGTGAATATACCAGAATTTTACTGTGCTGAAAAAACTGTAAATATGAAAATTTCAGAAAAGGATGAGGACATTTATGTGCATTGCTGTAGTGTGCAGTAAGCAGAGCCAGGAAAAACAAGATTAGCAGAGCCAAGAAAAATAAGAGTACAACAGTATAAATGAGATTCTGGCTTTTCTTTTTTTGCTGGCGTCTTTTGGGGCAATTCTTATTTTTCAACTCCTTCACAGATGTTGTGAACTGGACTGGTGAGAGAAGAACTTCTCCCCTTCACTTTCTCTTTATTCTTTAGCCTTTACCTTTATGCTCTTAGAAATGAGCCTGGGGGCGTTAGTTTCTGTTTCCTGTTTTTTGCTGTGGAAAGGTGAAGAACTTACAGATTAAGCACATATTGATCAGAGACAGTTAACTAAAGTGAATCAGACCTATAGGCCCCAGTCACGTGATTTTAAATAAGGCCTAGGCTGCATTCCATTATCCAAAGAAGGATTAAAAACATATAAGTGGCGGAAGAGGCTGCATATCACCTTGTCTACTACATTCCACTGATCAAATAGGGGAATACAGACTTATATGATCAATCACAACATATAGAGGGTGGGATTTTGGAGGTTCTTTGTCTGAAATGTATAAAAGCTGTGAACATCTTCAAGGGAGTGACTCGCTCCTGCTGTGAATTTGGCTCACAGACCAGGATGGGGTCCGCTTCTCAAGATTCTAATAATTCTGCTTTCTATGAATGATCTCTGAGTAGTCAATTTGGGTAGGTCTTTTTGTCCCAAACATTTGCTTTCAGTTTCAGATGCAGGAAGTGATTCTCCTGGGACTGAATGGTTGAGCCATGATGATCTAGGAGCCTGTATAGCAGAAGGGATGCTACTGCCTGTTAGCTTGGTGTGGAAGCCCTGAGAAGCCAGGGGACTGGGGAGCTCAAGCTGGAGGGGTA
Source organism: Sminthopsis crassicaudata (assembly GCF_048593235.1). NCBI lineage: Eukaryota > Metazoa > Chordata > Mammalia > Dasyuromorphia > Dasyuridae > Sminthopsis > Sminthopsis crassicaudata. The sequence goes on along the minus strand of NC_133617.1, from coordinate 72,529,019 downwards.
TTTTGGATGTGTTTTGGGACTGTACTTTATGAGAATGGAATTAAGCTGAACCAAATCCTCTTCTCCTTCCCAGAGACTAATACTGTGCAATGGGGGGATAGGGGGTGTCATGATGCCTCCTCTGTGTTGAGGAAATAAATTTATATTTTTGTGATTATGTCTTCTGAACTAAATTTTTTTTTTGGATTGTATATCCAACTTAAATACAAAACAAGAAAAGAAAAAAAAAAACATTGTCATGAGCCCAGCAGAAAATGAGTATTGAGTATAAAGTAATACATTTATGATGAGTTTTAGAATGAAATTAGGTTTAATTGAGGTCTAGTGGCAGGTTCGGGGTACAGGGAGTCAAATGGAGTTCCCCTGCAACCCCTTTGGATTCAGCACAAGGATAAAGAGTTAAATGAGGTCTAGTGGTGGCACAGAGTCCCCTGTAAAGGAATTTACAGACCCGAAAACCTAGATTGATAAAGGAGGTTTATTATGGGGTTTGGAAGTAAAGTTAAAGTCTAGTTAGTAAAAGGTGAAGGTAGAGATAAAAGGGCACCGGAAATAGGATTCTAGTGGACAGAGATCCTTGGCATGCCAGGCATAAGGCTGTCATGTGAGGAAACCTCTGCAAAGAGAGGACTCCAGTTTGGCTCTTTTATGAGGGATTTAGCTAAAGGGACCTGTGGGTGGTGTCCCAAGTTGGCTCAGATGGGGTGGGGGTTGTGAGAGCCTATTCTCCTATTGGAATTCAAAAGGGTGCTTTTGACAGGATTTGTGAATCAAAGATCCTAGCTTCTTGAATTGATAATGCATCAGATAGGAGGGGCTGGGAATCTGAAAGGATTAGTTTCTTAAAGGTAGCACAACCCATATCATTTCCATTTCAAGAATAATAAATATTTCACATTGTGTTCAGTGCAGTCCATCTTTTTTTTTTTTTTTTTGCGCTTCCTTGTAAGTTTTCTTTTGTTCTCTTCTATGCACTTTTTACTTTATTTCTTTTTCCTCTTTTTTTTCCTCCTCACCTCTCGGCTCACAATGAAATGTATACTTTACAAACACATGTATATCTATATATCTAAATATATAGATATATAATAAAGATATAATAAATATACAGAGATATCTGTAAATTAAGTGTGTATACTTTACAAACCCATTATATATGTAAAATATATATATATACAAAATATAGATTATAATACAAATACATAGATATCTATACTCATATACATATATATTTATGTAATACTGTACTATGCTTATTTCCACTTGTCTTCTATTTTTCTGAAGGTGGATTGTATTTTCTTTCACAAGACCAAATCTTTCCATATTTTTCTAAATCTACCAGCTCAACATTGTTTACAGCACAGCAATATTTCAACATTATACTGTGTAGTTATTTAAATAATCTGAAAATGTCTTTCTTGATTAATATGGCTGACATATACTGTGACTTCTCTATTTTTCTCTTTGAAATGTTTTTTAATTTTGAGTTTGTATGAGATGATGATTACTGCCTGTGCTTTTTTATATAATAAATTCTACTCCTGACCTTTACTTTATGTAAACTTTGTGTGTTTCTCACATTTTTATGACATTTCCCAAAAGCAATGTATTGCTGAGTTCAAATTTTTAAATTACTATATTTTTCTGCTTTATGGATAAATTTATCCAATTCACATTCCAAGTTATAATTACTTGTTTATTTTCCTCACTATACTGCTATCCCTTCTGATTCCCCTGCTTTGCTTCTACTCTTTACCTTATCCTATTCCTCCTGACTCCTCTGCTTTGCTATTAGATACTTTGCCCTCCTTTTCCCTCTCTTCTTCTCCTCACTTTTCGTTATTGCCCTCTTTTTGAATTTTAGAAGACTTTTATATCCTTCTCTCTATATATATATTGTTCCCAGGGAGAGTAAGGTTTTAGCATCTTTCCCCTGCCTAGATTCTTTTGTAGCTATTTTTCCTTTTTTGCCTCAGTTTATATGTGTATCTGTGTGTAAACAGACACACACACACACACACACACACACACACACACACACACCCCTGCATATATATGAATCACTCCATTATCCTCAACTCAGTCCAAGTTTTACCCAAATAAAAATGATAGTTACAAAAGAATGGTAATACTTTATTGTATCTCTTATAATTGGCCCTTAATGTTTACTTCCTATTTCTTCTTGATATATGTTGAAATTTCCCTTCAGTTCTGCTGTTTTTGTCACAATTATCTGAAAGTCTTTCAGTTCATTAAATATTCATTTTTCCCCATTAAGGATTATTCTTAACTTTGCTGAGTGAGTTACCCATAGTCATAATCCCAGCTCCTTTGCTCTTCAAAATATAGTATTGCAAGACCAATAGTTCTTAAACATGGTAGCTGCTAGATTTTGTGTAATTTTGTTGTAGCTCTATGATATTTAAATTGTTTTTTCCCCTTGCTTCCAATATTTTCTCCTTAATCTGGGAGTTTTGAAATTTAGCTATGATATTCCTACAAGTTTTCCTCCTAAAATCTCTTTTAGATGATGATCAATGGATTTTTTTTCTATTTCTGCTTTGCCTTCTCGTTCTAGAGCTTCAAGGCAAATTTCCTTGATAATTTTTCTGTAATATTGTACCAAGATTATTTTTATCATAATTTTCAGGCAGTCTAGCTATTCTGATACTATTTCTTCATCTCTTGTCCAGATCAGTTTTTTTGATGAAATGTTTCACATTCTCTTCTAGTTTTTAATTCTTTTCTTTTTGTTTTATTCCTTTTGTGTCTTAGAATGTCATTAGCTTCCCTTTTTCCTAGTCTTCAAGAAATTACTTTATTTATTAATTTTTTAGTTTTCTATTTTAATTTGGTTGATTTTCTTTTCAGGATTTTTTTTTCTGCTAATTTTTCCTCAGTCTCTTTTACCTGATTTTTAAAGTCCTCTTCCAAGAAATCTTTCTGGGCTTGGGACCATTTAATATGTTTCTTTGAAAAAGGAGCCGCTTTTTAAGCTCCATTTTTTTTCTTTGAATATGAACTCTGATTATTGCTATCCCCATTGTAGCTATCTAAAGTTAGTTTCTTCCTCCTTTGCTTGTTTATTTTCTTTTGTTTGTTTTGTTATATTTTTAGCAGCTTTTGGTGTAATCAAGTTTTAGTTCCTAGGAATTGGGAATGATGCCTCAAGCTTTAGGACCTCTTTACTGTTATTTTCTGTGTTCTGTCTCCAGGCTCAACCTTGAGCTCTCCTTTCCACTTTTATACCATGGCTAGAACTCTAAGTTCACACAGTTTCCAAAATGACCTTACACTCTTTAGTCCCTCCAGCAGCTGCAAACTACAGTTGTCTTCTCTTCCCTGGAACTGAAAATAGGACTCTGCTCTTCTGGAAATGCCCACAGCCCAACAAGGTCCCACTACTTGTGTTACTGTATTCAACTGTATTGTGATTTTAAAGAAAAGTTCGGATTCATTCCTATAAATGATGCTCTCAAGCTCAATTAAAAAAAAAGCAAAAAGTTTTAATCAAATAAGACAAGGTACAGATAATTTAGATTTACACAAAAAAACAAATAGAAATAAGAACAATTAACAATGTGACAATTATAGCAGATAGAGGAAGAGAATACATCACCAATTCAAGGGAACCTCAAAAACTCAAATGGCTGGGAGTCCCGTTTCAGCCTCAATCAACTTGAATTGTGTAAAGATTTTTCCAGGCTAAGCGTCCTCCCCACTGATGAGACTCAATAGAGAGGTAGGACTCTTAATCTTATATACCCCTCTTAGACAAAGAGGGCTTTCAGCCAAGAAGTCTGGCACATATACATGTGTAAAAATACGTGACCATCTGGTGTTTTGACCCATTCCATATTGTTTATACCTTGATGTATTTCCTTATCAATTGTATATGCTCGGGGAGGAAGCCACCCAGCCCTAAGCATAGACATTCCCAGGAATGGCTAGTTCCTGGTATCTATTGTCAAGGACATATAGAGTTCATGGAATGGTCAAATTCCCATAATTTAGAAGCTCAGGCCTGTTAGATTTGAATGAGCTTACAATTCTAATATGAAATTTTAATTTCTTATTCATCAACAAATGTGTGATAGCTTTTTCTCCCCCATTAACAGCTGCTCAATTCAGCACTCATGTGCTCAGCACAGCTGTGTTTGGTGAGTGTGGATAGTCCTTTAATACTTGCCTACTCAGCTATCATTTTAGGTGAGATAAAAGTTTCTAAGACTGAAGCTGCTTCTCAATCCCAGATATCCCGGGGCTTGTTGTTTGTTGGTTTCATAGAGTTGGCCTGGAGGTGTTTGCCCTTCACGGCAATCAAAACTCTGCCTAGAAGATAAAGTCTTTCCTGGGGTCTTCTTAGGTTGTCTTAAGAGAACTGCTTTTTACCCTAACATTTGTTTTATTTTCCCGGTTGTCCATTCTCTCTGAAGCAGTGTTGTGTCTTTTCCTGTGGAGGAATTTGGAGAACCAAAATTTTTCTGACCTATTTTTCCACCTTTTCAGAATCCTCTCCTAAATAATAGGAGCATCACTGTTACATGTAGGGCATTGTCTGGAGTAAATTGGAATCTTCCTTTTTGTGAGCCCTCAAGAGATTCTCTGTCTAGGATTTCTGAATTTTGAAATACCTTAGGCTGCAAAATTCTAGAGAAATTAGATTAAGTTGTTATGGGCTGTAAATGTGCATTTGATTTTTTAATTGCCAGTTACATGTAAGACCTTTTTTTTTTTACATTTATTTTTGGCTATACCTGTATATTAAGTTTTTAAATGCACATTTATAAATCATGTTGGGAGAGAAAAATCAGAACAAAAGGGAAAAACCATGAGAGAAAAAAAAAAAAACAGAAAAAAGTGAACAAAGGAAATCAATGTATTGATTTACATTAATTCTTCATAGTTATCTCTCTTAGATGCAGATGGTGTTTTCTATCCAAAATTTATTGGGATTGCCCTTGGATCATTGAACTTCTGAGAAGAACCAAGTTTTTCATAGTTGATCATCACACAATCTTGCTGTTACTGTGTACAATGTAATCCTGGTTTTGCTTATTTAGCTCAGCATCTATTTGTGTAACTCTTTCTAGGCCTTTCAAAAATCAGCCTGTTCATCACTTTTTATAGAAAAATAATATTCTATTACCTTCACATACTATAATTTATTCAGCCATTCCCCAATTGATGGGCAGCTACTCATTTTCCAATTCTTTGACACCCCAAAAAGAGCTGTTGTAAACATCTTGACACATGTGGATCCTTTTCCCCTCCTTTATGATTTCCTTGGGATACAGACCCAATAGCACTGCTGGATCAAAAGATATGCACAATTTCATAACCCTTTGGGCATATTTCCAAATTGCTCTCCAGAATGGTTGAATCATTTCACAGCTCCACCAATAATGCATTAATGTACCAGTTTTCCTACATCCTCTCCATAATTTATCATTTTCATTTCCTGTCATCTTAGTCAATTAGAGAGGTGTGAGATGGTACCTCAGGTTTTTTTCTAATCAATAGTAGTAATGCATTTCTCTAATCAATAGTAATTTGGAGCATTTTTTCATATGACTATAGATAGCTTTAATTTCTTCATCTGAAAATTGTCTATTCATATCCTTTGACTGTTTATCAACTGGGGAATGATTTGTATTCTTATAAATTTGACATTTGAAATATTTTAGAAATGAGGCCTTTATCAGAAATACCAACTGTAAAAATTTTTCCCAGCTTAGTGTTCCCCTTTTAATTTTGTTTGTGTTGGTTTTAAACAGTAATAGAACAGGTGAGTCAGTTCCATTGCTATAATTTTCCAAAGTTTTCATTTTTAATTGCGTCATTGTTTTAAGTATTGATACTTTTTGTTATATTGAATTCTATGTAAAGTTTAAATGTTCTAAATTATTGAATACTATATAAATATTGGTACTAAGTTTACTGTGAGAAATTTGGAACCATTAGCTTACTCCCGTCTAGAAAAAATAGTTACCTTGTTATTCTACATTTGTTAGAATGAGACTGCTTACCTTTTGCCAAATGACAATGCCCTACAGCTTCTTAGGGTAAGGATGTGTATACCTAAAATTAGTTTCTTTATCTCTGCATAAAATTTCATATAGCTGACATTCTTTGCTACTTCTCTGAATCTTTTTTTCTTTCATTTTTAAAATATATTTTTTCTCAATAGTATTTTACTTTTCCACTTAGATGTAAACAAAGTTTTCAAAATTCATTTTTGTAATATTTTGAGTTCTAAATTTTTTCTCCCTCTCTTCTTTACCTTCTCCCCCCCCCAAGAAATCAAGCAATCTGATATGTTATATATGTGCAATCATTTTAAGCAAATTTCCAAAATAATCATTTGTGAAAGGAAAATCAGAACAAAAGGGAAAAACCATGAGACAGAAAAGTCACATTTAAAAAGGTGAAAATATTATGCTTCAATCCACATAATTCTTTCTCTGGATGCAGATTGCATTTTCCATCCCGTAACTGAATCTTCTTGTCATCTTGTCCTAATAGGTAAATTTCCAAATACCATCTTTATAGTGGCAAGTATTCATGGGGAAATTTTGGATGCCTTTTGGGAGTAAAGGACCCAGGGGAAATTGCCTGGACTTTTATGAGGATCACCTATGCTGGAGGGAACCCTAGGAAATTTTATTGTGCCCTGTGTAAAAAGGTAAACTGATTTTGATGTGCACTTTATAGTCTTAATGCACTGAGAAAATTATTGGAAAAGCTTTCACTCATGACAATTTTCTCATTTGTGAAGGGGGTAACAACAACATGTCCCAAATCCCTATGAAAAGAGTTACATTTTACATGATGAATGTGGATATAAGTTCTGTTGAAATCAAAAGCCTTTTTTTTTTTTTTTTTTTGGGTTTTGCTCTGTCTTCTACTTGTGGGTTAAGAAAAGTTATATAAAATAGTATCTTTTTAAAATAGTAATATTGTAATGATAATCAACTGTGAAAGACTTGGCTGCTCTGATTAATACAATGATAAACAATAATACTAGAGTACTCGTTATGAAAAATGTTTTATACTATGAGTGTAGATTGAAACATTTTCCCTTCTTCATTTTTCTTTATATATATATTTTTTTCAATATGGCTAATCTGGAAATGTTTGCATCACACATTTCTTGCCTTATTAATGGGTGGAGGAGAGAATGGAAAGTGGGAGTGAACTGAAACTGAAAATAAATTTTTTAAATGGTTAAAAAAGAGGGAGAGGGAGAGGGAGAGGGAGGGAAGGAGGAAAAGAGATGGGGAGGGAGAGAGAGAGAAAGGAAAGGGAAAGGGAGAGGGAGAGGGACAGAGGGATAGAGGGAGAGAGAGAGTGAGAGTGAGAGAGAGAGAAAGAGAGAGAGACACCCTAACCCATCCATGACACCCTAATCAAAAGCTCCCATATGCATGTGCCCATCCTCTACAAAGTAACCACCATTCCCACAATTCACCTTTGCTTGTCCATTCCATCTTTGAGAGAGAGAATAACCACTTTTCAGTCTGCTGGCCCTTGAATCCTGTGGTCTTGATTCCTTTTTGCAGTGCTAACCTTCTTTCTCAATCTATGAAGAAGCATGCTCTGGACTTTCTTGGGGCAGAGGCTATCTCTTCTTCTAGCAAACTTGTACCTGAAGTTGGTTTTTCCTTAGCATTACTCTTACTACTTGCCAGTTCAAAGTATTTTGCCTTAGACGCAAGATCTTCTGCCCCCACCTTGCCTCAATATCCAGTCAGTTGCTAGGTCAAATATTCTATCCTGACAACATTACTTGTGTTTGACCCTTTCTCTATGCACATATGATCACTATTCTACCCCAGTACCCTCATCATTAAGTCTCTTCATTGCTGGGCTTGTTTTCAGTCTCTTCTCTCTCTTCCACACAGTTGCCAAAATAATCTATAGCACTTTTATATTGAAAAACCTTCAGTCTATTCCCTCTTCACATACTAGATAATTTTTTTAATCAAATATGATTTCCTGAACCTCCACCTTCATCTTCTCTCTTTGAATGAACATGAAATATCCCCCCCCCCCACCACCTGAAGTGAATCTAGATCTTCTGAAATGATTGAGGTGGGGATATGGAATACTCCTCTTATAACCAGCTTGTTTTCCTTCAAGCATCAACTCAAGCACTACCCTGACATTATATTCCATCTCCCAAAGTCCAAATATGTGAATGGATGGGAGCTCCTTGTGGCCAGGTATTGTTTGGGATGTGCCTTTGATTTTCTAGTGCCCAACACAGTGTTTATATGTATCAGGCATTTGATACAAATGCTTGTTGAATTGATTTCAGTTGAAACATCTCTGAGGGTTTGAGAATTAAAAGGTATTCCTAGAAGCCAATATTCCTTTCTTCATTCTGGTACAGGAAGTTGGAGAGGGTCATTGTCCAGGAAGCAACCTTGATCACCTGAGTCCTTAAGAGAGGCAGTGAAGCAGAGTGGATAGAGCTGGACTTGAATCTAGACTTAAAGATCTGTGTTTGAATTTTGCCTTTGCAACAACCTTACTGGCTGTCTGATTCTCTAAATCTTAACTGTTATTAGACTAGGACTAATAAGAGTTCAAAAGAGATAATAAATGAAAGGAATTTTCAAATCTTAAAGGTGATAAATAGCAGCATTATTTTCATCATAAGTAGACAATGCAGCCACCCTTACCCTCATCCCATCAGGGGCTTCTTGGGCTCAAAGTTAGACTACCTGGGGTCTGGAACTGTAACCTAGACCCTGTCCTTAGGTTTTTAATGAAGTGAACTTTGAAAGCTATCTCACAAGATGGAGACAGTGTTCTAAAAATTGAGTGAAGGTCAGCTGTGCCTTAGGGCCAAGTTTCTTTCTCCAGAGATCTCATGGTTTACAAAGAATGGGATCATAGAGCCCTTTTCTTTGTGAGACTAAGTTAGGGCCACCTTGGCATTAAAACTAAGGTAATTTAGTAAACTTAAAGATATAGTTGGGTTAGAAGTTTTTCCTCATTTAGAATGTGAGGTCATTTGTCCTGGTAATCAGGGTAAAGGTCCAGCCTTATAGGGAGTATTACCCCAGACCAGGATATAATCCTTGTCTGTTTACTGTACCTCATCTCTCCTTGCCTAACTGCTTTTTGGGAGGAAGAAGCCCTATTTCTTGAGATTATAATAAAACTCCTTTCTACTTTTACCTTGAGAAATTTCCTTGAGCCGATAGTCTTTGTCCCACACAGTTCTTACCAGCAAATTTGCAGACAGGAAGAAATTGGCTATTACTTTTTCTGGAATCTGCTCTTCCCCACACATCCAAGGGAGCCTCTAAAATCTTCCCATAGCTTTACCTGTTTGGCCTGGGCCTGGAAGTCTCTCTTGAATTGTCCTTCTGCTGTCACTGTACCCTAGGACCTGGTCAAGGCAGAAGGTAAGTACTTTTGGTGGCTAGAGGACAGGATACTCAAGGGAAGGAATTTAGATGGGGTGAGCTGAAAGTTCATCTCTAGTCCAGAATTGTGGGCAGAATTCAATTTAATTTAGGGATATTTATGATGTCCCTCTTCTCTCAGGCATTAGGAAGTACCAGAAATAATAACAGTAGTGGGAATATACTACAACTGAGAGTGATGAGGATGAAAATGAAGCTCAAAGGGAAAGATGGTCAGTTCTTCCTTTTCCTGGCTATTTGATTATCTCTCTCCCTCCTCCTTCCCAAAGTACCAAGGCCGGGTTCATTAGCGAATGAATTCGCTACTCAATGCTGTATTAAAACAAAATCTTTATTAATTAGGAAAGGATAGGCAGGCAATTGGCCTGCAGGGAGAAAGGCCAAACTGCCTGAAAGGGGATGCCTCAGCAAAGTCGGTGGGCACAAGGCAGAGAAAAGCCTAGTGCAAGGAATAGAATTTTGGAGATTCATTTTATACATGAAACAGGATCATAAAACAGAGTTTGTATTTGCAAAGGACTTTTCTGCTTCCTTTGGATATAGAGATGTTTACATATCAAAAAGGTTCCTGAGAGCCTTGTAAATAAGACAGGAATTTCTCTTAAGGACGTAAAATTTTATTAATCATTTGTGTCTCAGGTTATCTCCTTTAACCTCTTCTAAGACCGGAATTTCTCTGTTAATCATTTGTGTCTTGGGCTATCTCTTTTGACCTCTTCAAGAGGGTACCCACATACCAAATACTGTCCAAGGTACTGATTTGGCTGGGGACCAAAGTGTTGTAAGGTTCCAAGAAAGTTCAGGCCATTGCAATTAAGATGTAAGTGGACCAATGGTCTTTATCCCTGGATGTGCTTAAGAGTTGAGTACTTAGGTACTTCCTTCGTGCGTGGGACGTCCACCCATGGCGGGAACCTAGATCTCGCTCTGAAGTCTCTGTCAAGTTCAGGATGTAGACTTTATCGTTGATTGGTTTGTGTCTGTGACCTCATTGACTCTATTTAAGCTCTGGACAAGGAGCACCTTTTCCCCTCTTTTCTCTTTTCTCTTTCCTCTTTCCACCTGGAGCAGGACAGGGGAGGACCAGGGAGGGAAAGAGGGCTTCAACGGGTCTGACTGGGAGGTCAATACTAAGGTATGTGCAGGAGGTCATAGGGTAGATGTGATTTACAGGAATAAAGTTTAAGATTGCTGTTCATTAAAACTCTCGGGTGCTCTGTTATGCTTCAACTACTTTCTATGAGATGTAGCCAGAGGATTTTAAAGACCTCAAAATAGAGGTGAGAATGATATTATTATTGATATTATATTTACCAGATTTTCCTCTGATGGGCCTGGGAATATGGACAGATTAGCATTAGTTAGAGAGAGGAAAATATAACCCTAACAAAAGTGTAAAACCACATGGTGAGAGAATATATACTATGCTTCCTTTCTCATTAAATAATTGATCACTTAATTGATAGCCTATTTCTTTTTTTGAAAAGGAAAGGGAAATGCGCTTACAATGGATGATTATAGCTTTTGTGGCACCACATCTAATACATGTATCATCTTACCATAAGATTTTTTTCTTCAATTCTGTTGTTAATTTGAGGCTTGCTAATGGCTACTTTCCCCCCCTATATTGCAGCTATTCCACATGGAATCTAGATATATATATATATATAGTATGGTTTCTCCTTTTAAAATTCAATTTAGGTTGCCTCCTCAGTCTCTGCCACCAGAGACCCACCAACCCTGAGCCCGTTGGACTTGTTGAAGCCCTCTGCCCCTCCCTGGTCCTCCCCTGTCCTGCACGATGCCTTCGGAGCTCTTCAAGCAGTGCTGGACCTTCGAACAAAGAGTAGAAGATGTGAGACTTATTCGAGAGCAGCATCCAACTAAGATACCAGTGATAATAGAAAGATACAAGGGTGAGAAACAACTTCCTGTACTGGATAAAACCAAATTCCTTGTACCAGATCATGTCAACATGTCAACATGAATAATTAGAAGGTGCCTACAGCTGAATGCTAATCAAACTTTCTTCTTATTGGTGAATGAACACAGCCTGGTGAGTGTTTCAACACCTATTTCTGAAGTGTATGAAAGAGAGAAGGATAAACATGGATTCTTGTATATGGTATGTTATATGTATATGGTATATGCCTCTCAGGAGATATTTGGAAAGAAATCTTCAGTGTAAGACCTAGTACAAAGCCTCTATATTAGAATTTTTTAAGCCCTCATCCAGGAAAAATGGATGTTACCAACTGAAATTGATCAGTTCATCTAATCACACTCAGTTCACCAAAATAGAAGTAGTACCTACCACCTTAGGGGTTTTTAGTAAGTTATCTCTTGTATTACATACATATGTAATATTTAATAATACATGTTAATTTCCAAAAGCATATACAATACAGCTTTGGAAAACTCCTTTTTCACCTAGGATATCTTGTTTTTAAGTTTTAGGTTTAGAAACATACCTTGTATTCTAAGTTGCCAATAAAATGGACATTTGAATTGCTGTAGTGAAATTTTTTAAAAATAGGAATTTCAATTCCAGTGGTAACCTTTAAGCATTTAGTAACGTATGGAAACTGCTACTTTTATAGGAAGGTTTCTCTTTAAGTAGGCTTTGTCAAATCTCATATCTAATTTTTTAAAGTCCACTTTCTATCAGTAGCTGCAGCAAAATAGGGTAAATGGGGGGGCAAAAAAAGTTTAGTTTATTCTGGAATTGATGCATAGATTCCAACTTACTAAATTAGCAACTTCCTTGTTGTCACTTATTTTCTATAGTCATACAGAAACACCATGAATTCTTTGGGTAAATTGAATCTCACTTTCTTATTGTTTGGTTTCCAAAAAGTTCCTTGAGAATAAAGGAATGGGGAGCAGCTAGGTGGCTCAGTGGATAGAGCACCAGCAAAGGGGTAAAGCTGCTTTCAACAATGTCAGTTTATTTAATATCTTGAACAAAGGATTAAGTGCTTCCTGCTACTTGCATGGGGTGTTGACAACTTATTTTCATGGAGTGTCACAGAAAGTTCATTGTTACACCACTTAGACTGAAGTATGTATGTAGCAGATCGGCTAAATTAACCTTGTATGATTTAGATGTGTGTGAAATATCTACAACTATTAGTGAAAGTTATTTACCATAATGGAAAAAAGCAATATTATTGCATCTTGGCACTATAGTTAATAAATGCCTAAAAAAAAAAAAATTCAATTTAAAGACAGTTTAGGGCATTCTTCTGATCTTTGGGGGTGGGGGTGTGGAAGAGGAGGCTAAATTTATCTTCCTTTTCAAAACAGTTGTAATATAACAAATAAGAAAAGAGAGAAGAAGAAAAGCTTTAACAAAACTAATGAAGAAACTAATTTATTTTGTTTTTATATGTTTAGTCTCTCACCTCTGCCAGGCTTGGTCATTATAATTCAGTTTGGATTGTTTGTTCTTTCCATTTACATTACTACAGTATTGTATGTTGTTTTCCTTGTTTTGTTTACTTCACTCTACATCAGTTCACAAATTTTTACTATGCTTCTCTGAATTCATTATCATTGTTTTGTTTTTACTGCATTGCATTCCATCATGTTCGTCTACCACGACTTGTCTAGCTATTCCCCAATCTATGAGCATCTACTTGGTTCTTTGTTCCTACAAAAATGCTGTTTCAAATATTTTGATGTACATGGGGTATTTTTTTTTATTATGGACATCATTAAGGGAATTGATTTCTAGCAGCAGAATTTCTAGGTTAAAAGAAATGGACATTGAAAGTATACGAATAGACAATTTTCAGGAGAAAAAACTAAAACTAGTTCTAGTCATATGAAAAAATGTTCTAAATCATGATTAATTACAGAAATGCAAATTAAAACAATTCTGAGATACTATTCCACATCTCTCAGATTGGTCAAGATGACAGGAAAAGATAATGATGAATGTTGGAGGGGATGTGGGAAAACTGGGACACTGATACATTGTTGGTGGAGTTGTGAACTTGATGGAATATAGCTACTAAGGAAATAGCAGTAAGGAGGTCCTCCCCCCACTCCGAACCTTAGAGGACTTCTGTTCCAACAATCTTGTCATTGATTCTAAAATCTTCTGGCTTTAGAATCAGTGACCCCAAGGTCCCCCTGATCTTAAAGTAGTATTGTTCTAACAATCTGTCCATCAATGATTGTAAAAGTCTTCGGGCTAGGAATATAATAATATTTCTTCCCTTAGACTTTAGGGAAGATATATTAGTGGTCTCTCTAACCTTAGAGTGCTATTGTTCTGACAATCTGTCTGTCAATGATTCTAAAGACTTCCAGCCTTAGGAGAGTCCTGAATCTTAGGTTAGTGATAATCAAATTACTAAAACACTCCTCAGTTCTTTCTCTCAGCCATAAAATTAGCATATCAATAGAATGAACTGGATAAATTTGTCTCCTTGCTTCAGGTTCTTTTCTAAATTATTTTGGAATTTAGCCCACCCCAATTGGCCTTACAATTACAATAAACTTTGCCCCTTAGCTTGGATATGAGTTCAAGCCTATAAATTCTTTTGAGACACCTCATGACACACTGGTCTGTGATCCTCAACATTTTGGGGTCTTTTCTGAACCTCAACAAACTAAACCATTCTAGAGAGCAATTTGGGACTATGCTCAAAATCAAACTGTGTATATCCTTTAATCCAGCACTGGGTCTGTATCCCAAAGACATCATAAAAAAGGGGAAAGGACCCACATGTGCAAAAATGTTTATAGCAACCCTATCTTTAGTGTCTGGAACTGGAAACAGAGTTGGTTCCCATCAATTAATGTTGTGTCACAGGAGCTGTTGGAATACATGGGAGCCACCTGACAGTGGCTGCTGGAGATTCAACCCGGACCTGCAGAATGGATCTCCTCTTGTGAGAGGATGATACAAGGAGACTGAGAGACAGTTGCTGTTCTCTGACCTCTCTGACTGAGAGATCTTTGTGTTGTCTGACTTCCCTCCTCTTCTCTTTGCCTGGAAAGTGAAGTGAGTAGAACCAAAAGAACATTGTATGCAGTAGCAACAACAAAGTATCAACTGTGATGATCTTGGCTCTTTTCAACAGTGAGGTGATTCAGGGCAATTCCAATACACTTGTGATGGAGAAAGCCATCTTCATCTAAAGAGATATGAGATCTGAATGTGAATCACAACTTCATATTTTCATCTTTTTCGTTGTTGTTGCTTATTTTTCTTACTTTTTGATTTTTTGATTCTTTGATTCTTACTTTTGATTTTTCTTGTGCAGCATGATAAATGTGGAAATATGTTTAGAAGAACTGCACATATTAAACCTATATTGAATTACTTACACTCTAGGGGAGAGGAATGGGAGAGGTAAGGGAGGGAGAAAAATATGGAACACAAAGTTTTGCATGAGTGAATGTTGACATTATCAGGATGATTTTAGAGAGGCCTAGAAAGACTTACATGGACTGATGCTAAGTGAAATGTAACATCAATAACAAGATTATATGATGATCAATTCTGATGGACAATTCCAACAATGAGGTGATGCAGGTCAGTTACAATGATCTTGTGATGAAGAGAGCTATCTCCTCCCAGAGAGAGGACTGTGGGAACTGAGTGTGAATAACAACATAGCATTTTCACTCTTTTTGTTGTTTGCTTGCATTTTGTTTTCTTTCTCAATTTTTCCCTTTTTGATCTGATTTTTCTTGTGCAGCAAGATAATTGTATAAATATGTATACATATATTGGATTTAATGTATATTTTGACATGTTTAACATATATTGGATTACTACCATCTAGAGATAGAGGTGGGGGGAGGGAGGAGAAAAATTAGGAACACAAGGTTTTGCAAGGATCAATATTGGAAAATTATTCATGCATATGTTTTGAAAATAAAAAACCTTTAGTAAAAAAAGTAAAATAAAATAAACAATTGGAAAAATATTAATTATTCATTATTAGGCTGAGCTGATATAATAAAAATGATAATTCTACCTAAAAAAACCCAGTGAATATTGAAAACTGTCATTGCATGTCATTGCATGCATTTTGAAAAATAACACTGCTATTTAAAAAAGGAATCACAAAAACAAACAACAACAACAACAAAAGAAATGGATATTTTATTCATTATCTTAGCAGATTCAAAGTGCTTTCTAGTATAATCAATACATTAGTGTGCCTGTCTTTGTACAAACACTTCAAAACTAACATTCACTTTTTTTATCTTTGCCAATTTGGTGATTGTGAGGTACAACCCAGAATTATTTTGATCTGCATTTCTATTACTTTTAATGATTTGGAACAATCTTTCATATTTTAAAATATGTAATTTGCACTTCTTTTGAGAACTGTTTATACCCTTTGACCTTTGGAGAAGAGTTCTTTATTCTATATATTTATTTTAGTTATCTATATATCTTCAATTGTCAGAGGTAATTGGCACAAATATTTTCCCCTAGTAAACCTTAGTGAAGGTATTAATATGGTTTATATAAAGCTTTTTAATTTAATGTAAATGAAATGACCTAAGCTTATCTTTTATGTGGTCATCTCTATTTCTTGTTAGATTAAGAATTCTTCCAAGCCATAACTGTATAAAGATTCTCTTCTCACTTTTGTTCCTTTTTTTTCTCTTCTCACTTTTAAAAATGGTTTAACTTTAAATATTTAGGTTTCCCCTGTTAATTCTGAATTTATTTATGGCACATTGCCCAAAACACTAGGCTGTTTCTCAGTTTTCCCAGAAATTCTTGTCAAATATTTCTCCAAGTAGTCTATATTCTTAGATTTATTGAATACTGATTTCTTGAATTCAATTTTTTTCAAATTCATTTTATATAGTCTTTTCCATTGATCCTCTTTTCCAAATGTTTCTTAGAATTAATGTTTTATAATGCAATACATATAAGGTTTGGAAATGTGATTGCCCTCTTAATTCTGATTTATTTTTCATTATTTCTCTTGATAGTCTAAATTTTTGCCACCCCAAAGAAATAATTTTTTTTTATAGCTATAAAGCAGCCTCTTAGTAGTTTAATTGTTAAAGCACTAATTCTGTAAAGTATTTTGGGCAGTACTATTATTTTTATTATATTGTCACAGCCATAAGCACTGAATATATCCTGAATTATTTCAGTCTCTGTTTCTTTAAAGTATATTTTGTCATTGTTTTGATATGTTTGATAGACTGACTTTAATAGACTGACTCATAAATATTTGATGCATTTTCTAATCATTTTGAATGAGTCGTAATTTTCTTATACATCTTAGCAATACTTTCTGCATTCCTTCTTGCAGTATGTAATCATATGGGTCCATGTGGTATACTATTAGCACATTTTAATCATTCCAGCTTAACAAGTTTTGGGTGATTCTCCAAATATACATCCCATTCTCTATTAGACCTCTACTTCTCTAGTAGACCTTTCCTGCTGATCTTAAGTTGTCTTGAGCTGGAAATTGCCTTTTTATTATTGATCCTGCTATCCCAGAATGTATTTTGAGGTGTTATTTTTCAATTGTTTTGAGAGGAATTTAGGAGTGCTCAGGTGAGTCCTTTTGCTCCACCATTATGGCTCTTCTCCCATTAGAAATACCTTTACAGCAGTACCCAACTTATTTACCAATTTTTTTGTCTCTTATTCATTCCTTTTCTCTTCCTTACTTTTCTACGTGTGTCTTTAAATATTTCTATACTTAAGTTGCTTACATTCATAAAGATTGCTAGTTGTTGGATTGTCTTTTTCCTCCCAAAAGTATCAATATGGTCCAGATTTGAGATCTTTTTTCCTTCAAATCTCTCAATATCTTCAAAATTGTTCCATCTCTATTGTATCATTCCTAAGTATATTTGATTTTTTTTTCTGGCTACTTTTCCTGTATTTTTTACATTTTACACTCATTAAACTGTGATATTAGAATCCAAATGTGTTGGCTCTGCTGCCTTAATGGTGAAAAACTTGTTATAAAAATATTTATAGATCTGTTCCATTTTTTTTTTTTTTTTTTACTGTGCTGTCCTTTGTTTATTGAATATCTTTGGAGTAACTTTGTTCAGTTGAATTTCTTGCCAAATTTCCTTTAACCCAGTTTTATCCTTCACTGTTTTCCTCTGCTTTATGAGTTACTTTTATTTACAATTATCTATCTTCTTTCTTCATAAGATTTTTTTTAAAATAAATTTTATTGACATTCTGTTTTTTACATTCTTCCTTCTTTCCCTTCCAGAGAACAATTTCATTTGAGAAATAATATTTTTAAGAGAAAAAAAGTCAGCACAATTGATTGATACATTGAATAAGTTCCCAAACACATGGAATTTATAACACCTATAAATCTCCCACTTTTATGAAGGGCCAGATTGGGAGTCATCTCATACCTTTCTATTTGAGTCCTACTTAATCTTTATAATTTTTTATATTTATTTTTGAGTTTGGGAATGTCATTGTTCTTTCCATTATTGTAGTCACTATGTATACTGTTTTGGTTTTGGTTTTGTCTCTGCTGAGCTTTGCATCAATTTATTACTTTACTCTGCATCAATTCATATAAGTCTTTTCATGTTTCTCTATATTTATTCATACATCATTTACTGTCAGTCTTCCCCTTCACACTGGTCCTCTCTTCTCATTTTTTAATCCCTTTTACTTCTGGATTTTGTTTATTAGTTCATATTATTTCCTATCTCCTGATTTTATCTTCATAAGATTTTAAAAAATAAATTTATATTCTAAATTAATGTTGCTGTTTGCTAGTATTCCTTTCTGCTTAGCAACTAAGGTAACTGTTTGCTGAATAAGATCCTTTTTATGGCCTCTTATTCACCTTTTTATGGAAATTAATTTGCATCAGTTAAATTTTTTTTTTTTTTTGCAAAGTAATCAGGGTTAAATGACCTGCTCAAGGTCACACAGCTAGTAACTGTCAAGTGTCTAAGGCTGGATTTGAATTCAAATTCTTCTGATTCCAGAATTGAGGCTCTATCCACTATATCATCTAATTGCTCCCATTTAGTTACATTTTTGTTGTTGTTGTTGTTTTTTATAATGTCCAAATGTTCAAATATACATGCAAAGATAATTTTTCCTTCTACTGCATTATTTATTTATTTTTTTATTATAGCTTTTTATTTACCAAATATATGCATGGGTAATTTTACAACATTGACAATTGCCGAAACTTTTGTTCCAATTTTTCCTTTCCTTCTCCCCACCTCCTCCCTTCCAGATGGCAGGTTGACCACTACATGTTAAATATGTTAAAGTATAAATTAAATGCAATATATGTATACAGGTCCAAACAGTTATTTTGCTGTACAAAAAAAAAAAAATCAGACTTTGAAATAGTGTACAATTAGCTTGTGAAGGAAATAAAAAATGCAGGTAGACAAAAATAGAGGGATTGGGAATTCTATGTAGTGGTTCATAGTCATCTCCCAGAGTTCTTTCCCTGGGTGTAGCTGGTTCAGTTCATTACTGCTCTATTGGAACTGATTTGGTGCATCTCATTGTTGAAAATGGCCATGTCCATCAGAATTGATCATCATATAGTATTGTTGTTGAAGTATATAATGATCTCCTCATCCTGCTCATTTCACTCAGCATCAGTTCATGTAAGTCTCTCCAGGCCTTTCTGAAATAATACTGTTGGTCATTTCTTACAGAACAATAATATTCCATAATATTCATATACTACAATTTATTCAGCCATTCTCCAATTGATGGGCATCCACTCAATTTCCTGTTTTGGGCCACTACAAAGAGGGTTGCCACAAATATTCTTGCACATACAGGTCCCTTTTCCTTCTTTAAAATTTATTTGGGATATAAGTCCAGTAGTAACACTGCTGGGTCAAAGGGTATGCACAGTTTGATAACTTTTTTAGCATAGTTCCAAATTGCTCTCCAGAATGGCTGGATGTATTCACAATTCCACCAACAATGTATCAGTGACCCTGTTTTCCCCTCCAACATTGCATATTATCTTTCTCTGTCATTCTAGCCAATCTGACAGGTGTGTAGTGGTATCTCAGAGTTGTCTTAATTTGCATTTCTCTGATTAATAATGACTTGGAACATCTTTTCATATGGCTAAAAATAGTTTCAATTTCTTCATCTGAGAATTGTCTGTTCATATCTTTTGACCATTTATCAATTGGAGAATGGCTTGATTTCTTATAAATTAGAATCAATTCTCTATATATTTTGGAAATGAGGCCTTTAGCTGAACCTTTGACTGTAAAAATGTTTTCCCAGTTTATTGCTTTCCTTCTAATCTTATCTGCATTAGTTTTGTTTGTACAAAAACTTTTCAATTAGATATAATTAAAATTTTCTATCTTGTGATCAATCTCTAGTTCTTCTTAAATTCATTCCTCTTCCACAGGTCTGAGAGGTAAACTATCCTATGTTCCTCTAATTTATTTATCTCATTCTTTATGTGTACATCATGAACCTATTTTGACCTTATCTTGGTGAAACACAAGGCTATGCAAAGGCCAACGTTGTCAAATTATCCATGCATAAGTTTTGAAAATAAAAAAGCTTTATTAAAAAATCCTCCCTCTCTGAGAAACAAGGAAGGAAAAAAGCATATTTTAAACATTCATTATATGCAGGCATTGTGCTAATCAATTTATCAATATTACATCATTTCCCCCCCCCACAAGCATTGGGGAATGTCAGTTCTATTATTATTTTCATTTTCAGTTGAGAAAAAGGAGGCAAATAGACCTCCTAGTCTGAGGTCAGATTTGAACTCAAGTCTCTCATTCCAGGTCCAACACTTTATCCAGTGTACCATTTAGCAGTTGGTATTAGTTCTCAGAAAGTCTGGCCATATCTGTAGTAACTCTTGGTGCTGGAAGTGATGAACCAGGACAAGTCGGTGGAAGGTACAATGGTCATACTTCCTCCAAAACATCAGGAAGGTGTTGGGGGGAGAAGGTGTGAGCTTCACCCCAAGCTGTTGCAGGCATAATCCCACAAACACATCCTCCAAATAGATGGCCTTGACTCTCTGTGCTACAGTCAAGATCCTGAGGGCCAGTGAGCCAGACATCACATACCCAAGGCCTGCACAATAGTCTGGGTACATGTTCTGGGAGTACAATTCTGGGGGCATGTACCACTTATGACCCTGCATCCGCATGGGGACTGAGTTTCTGAAGATGTGGCCTGTGATGAAGTTCAGCTTTAGGGGTCTGTTGGGCTGCAATATTTTCTGTACTAGGAAAGTGGGGTTAAGGAAGACATCACTATCTACCTTGAGCACGTAACGGGCATTGGGACAGTACTGGGCCATCCATTCCAGCCCCATGAGAACTTTGAGAGTCAAGTTGAGGTATGTATCCAAGAAGCCCACCTGGAGGAGATCCCCATGCTCCTTGTCTTCCTCCTCCAGGAGGTCCTGAAGTTTCTGAGCAAAGAGAGGTGGGGGCAGGCCAAGAACAAAAAGACAGCGGATGACCACACCAGGAACCAAGGTTTCATTGCCCCATGTTTGCCGGATGGCCTGGCGTATCCCCACATCCTGGGGCTTGCTCATTACCAGAATGAGCAGGAAGGGGGCATCTCTGAGACCTCCACACTTGTCAGGATGATTAATCTGGAAAGGATAGGCATAAGGGTACCTCAGGTCTAAGGGATGTGGTGTCTGAGTCTCCCACTCAAACTTCCTCGAAGAGAGAACCAGAGGGTCTTCAGAAGGAGCTTTCTGGGATGAGGGCCATGGATCCATTGAAGAAATCCAGGAACCCCATTGTTGATTTACCAGCAACAACAGTAGCCCCATGAAAGCTGAACCCAATAAAGTCTTCACCATTAGCTGCCACTTCATCATGTAAAACTTTTGGACAAAAAGGAAGAAGTTAGTATTGGGTAAGGAGTTTCATCCATTCCCCACCCCATACCCATCTCATTCCTCTCTCTCTGTGGACTTTTATTTCCTGATTTTTAAGGTCAGGATTTGCTCATCTAAGAATGGGAGCTGAGAAGAATAAGAAATCAGAGAGAGATGTGCAGAAGGAAAGACCTTGAATTGGGAGACAAAAGCTCTGGCTTCTGGTTCCAACTTTTCCACTGTGTGGTCGCAGTCAAACCTTTCTTAGTTTTATCTGGAGTATTCCTCAGAGGTGGTCTAACTCTGATAGATTGCAGTACTATGAGAAAAAAGGAGAAGGATAGAGGGCCACTAGAGTGCCTACATAAAGCCTGGTTCATGGACTAGCTTTACCCTTCTAGGAGCTATTGGACAAAGAAGGGTTAGGTCTCTAGCCTCTAGTTCCCTCACACCCTGGAGACTGGTATGAAGAACTGGAATGATTGGTGGAATCTGTTCTTATTTACTAAGTCTTGCTTTGTTTAATTGGTCCAAGTTTGAAGACTATTCTCTACCTTTCTACCTTAAAGTCCCAGAGTCACAGCTTGATCAACTGGAGATGAGGTCTGGACCCAGAGTTCTTTCCCTTAAAAATACGGTATCTCTCCTGGAAATAGCTTTTCCCTCTTCCTTCCCACCAGAACAGAGGACAAATTTCTAGGATATTGTCCTGAAAAGCCCAGGGGCTAGATTGGAGAAATTCCTTGTGACATATGCTTGGCCCCTAGTTTCAGCCCTAATCTCACAAAATATTTTCCTTGAAGGTAATAATGGCATGCTGACTCAATGACTACACAGTAGTCTACTACTACATAGTGGGAGCTTGATAAATATTTGCTGAATTTAATTCTTCTGCCTTTCAAAAACTAGGGGCCTGGGCTGGTCTCCTAGGTCTCTCTCTCCCAAATTCCCTTCCTTCTTTCCCTTTCCCTCTAACTTAGCAAAATACTCACCTTCTTTTCTTGAACAGGGTGCCTGGGATTTTCAACAGCAAGGTAAGTGACTGACTGCAGGCTCTTAGCTAGAGAGGCGCTTGATATGGGAAGAATGTGGAGGTGGGAGGGGTAAGGCACCTGTTTCACCTGAGCTAATCTCAGAGGCTGGGGCAGGCAGCCAGGCTAAGCCTTTTTGGGACCTAGGGGTTCAAACTCATAGATCAATATTTGAAAATAGCCTCCAAAGCCACATAGTCCAACTCTACATTTCTTAGTTGGAGAAACTGAGGCCCTTGAAATTTAAGTGACTCATCTATTGATTGAAGGTTATGGATCCCTTACTCATTCAAAAGCAAATAACACCTATGCAGTAATTAGTCTCAAAGTTTACTTTCAGAATTGTAAAATGTATCCATAACATATAAATTAACCTAACAAAAATCTATAAAATATTTACAAAACATGGGACTCATCATTCTAAGGCAAATATAAAAATATTAACATTTCCACACCAAAAAAGAAGGAGAGAGAATCTTAATAGACATTCTCAGAGCACATAATAACAAGTTAAGAAAAATCAACAAAAACCAGATATTGTTTACTTCATTGAGCACTGGATTTACCAAATATGGAAAGTGGATTGTTTCCAAATGGAACTCATGAAATAACAAACATCTAAGAATGAATGTTTGAAGATTCATCCAAGAACAGAAGGAAGTACAGAAGAAAACACAGAAAAGTAGGACAGGTTTGAAAATAAAATTCTTTGTAATTTTTTTGCATTTTTAATTATGCAAAGCTTCCTTTTCTTTGTAAGTACATAATAAATTCAACATGTAATTGTCAAAGCTATTTGACCTATCTGGTATTCTTTCTGGTATTCCTTCTGTTTTCTTAGCAGCATTAGTATTTTTTAATCCTTTATTGATTCTCTTTTCTTTCATTATTTCTTGAGGCTACCTTTCCCTACTCCTCCTTTCTATCCCTCTTCTCCCCTCATGCTCAAGCAAAATGTATTCCCAAACTGCTGTATCCAAAAAATGTATTCTTATTCTTTACCTCAGTTTATTCCTCCTCTCAGAAAGCAGGCTGCATACTTCATCAAAGTTCTGATATTAAGTTTTCTGAGTTTTTATCCTTGACTTCTCAGAAATTTTAATACTATTGGCTATTCCCACCTAAATATTCTTCCTGTTTTTTGCCTCTGTGATACTTTTCTCTTTTATTTTTCCTTCTATCTGGCCAGTCAATAACCCAAACCCATTATGTCTAAAACAGAACTTTAATAGCCCCTCCCTTGACACCAGCCTCTTCTAAATTTCCCTTTTTTCTATTAATCACAGTCCCAAATATCCAGATTCATAACCCTAGAATAATCTAAGACTCTTCCTTTTCCTTGTTTCCTTTAACCAAATAATTACCAAGTGTGATTGACTATATTTCAACCGCAATCTTGCAACAAATTGCTTTTCTTTATTTATAGAGCCACCATTCCAATTCAATCTCTCATGACCTCTTGATGACTACTTTTTAATTATGGATATATATATATATATATATATATATATATATATATATATATATATATATATATTTAATGACACAAATATTTGCTATTTCACCCCTCTCCACTTGAGATCAAAAGAAAAACAAACTTCATTACAAACACTTATAGATAATCAATATAGATTTCCACATTGGCCATTAAAAAGTCTCTACATTCTACACTGAATCTTTTATCTCTGTATTAAGAGTAGTTGTTTCATCATTTGTCTTTTGGAATCATGGTTGGTGGTCATTACAAGGACAAGAGTTCCTAATTCTTTCAAAGTTATCTGCCTCTACTCTATGGTTTATCATTGTATAAATTGCTCTCCTGGTTTTATTCACTTCATTCAGCATCAGATCATACAAATCTTTTCAGATTTTTCTGAAACCATCTTTTCCATAATTTATTACAATACTGATTTCTTAATTTTACCTAACCTTGCTTTCTGTACTCCCTTCTAGTGTATTTCCTCTTCTACGCTGCATTTTTCTCTTAAGATCACTAAGACACAAGGAACCACTTTGAGACCTAATTGGACTCTTTATAACCTCTCATGATGATAGAGCTTACAGGGGATAAATGTATCAAATCCCTATGTGAGCAATGTGAGCAATTTATCCTTATATTATTCATTCATGATTGTCTTTTTATGTTTCTCTTAATTCCCGTGTTTGAACTTTGAAGTTTTTATACAGTTCTGATATTTTCATCAGGAATGCTTGAAAATACTCATTAATCCTCATTTCTTCTCTATAGCATTATATCTGGTTAACTTATCCTTGGCTATAAATCGATATTCTTTGCATCCTGGAATGTCATATTCCAAATTCTCTGATAATTACAGTGGTGGCTGCTAAACTGTGTGGTCCTGATTATGACTCCTTAGTCTTAAATTCCTTCTTTCTGAATGTTTGCAATATTTTTTCTTTGATTTGAAAGCTTTGGATTTTGGCTATAATATTCTTGGGAATTTTCATTTTGAGATATCTTTTAGGAGGAGTCTAGTGTATTCTTTCAATTTTTACTTTGCCCTGTTTCTAAGAGATCTGAAAAGTTTTCTTCTATGTCTTCTTCAAATATGATGTCTAAGTTATTTTGGTCATGGTATGCAGCTAGTCCAAAAATTGTTAAATTTTCTCAGTTCGATCCATTTCCAGGTCTTTTTACTACAAATTTCTAGATTTTTACTACAAGATTCTCTCTCTCTCTCTCTCTCTCTCTCTCTCTCTCTCTCCCCACACACACACACACACACACACACACACACACATATAAAAATATTGCCTCAGCAATTGGATTAAGTGACTTGCCCTGGTCACACAGCTAGTAAATGTCTGAGGTCACATTTGAATTTAGATCTTCCTGACTCTACACTGGCTCTCTATCCACTGTGCCACCTACCTGCATTTGCCCAAGGTCACACAGATATTAAGTAGCAGAGATAAAATTTGAAATGTTTCTTGGTTAAACATTTTTATTTTTATTTTAAAACTTTATCCAGTCCATATTGTTATAAGGAAATAGAAAGATTTATTGATACTGGGGACTAGATCAGGGTAAAACATGTGTCTGTTTCTGTCTCTGTCTCTCTTTCTCTCACACACACATACACACACATTCACCTTTCATCTTTTCCAGGATTCGAGTTGAGTTTGTACCTGAGCTTTATTTTTCTCTGAGACATTGCTTGTAGAAGTTTTGGAGTAATTTTCTTCTGAGTTTGTATCTTGGGCAAAACTGCCCCCATAATAGCTCATTATGTTATGGTTCTTTTTTTGTTTGCCCATTCTTCCTGCCAACTTCCTGACTTCATAGTTATGCTAGAGGTGGCCTCTGCCACACTTGTGGGAGGGGGAAGATCTAAACTGGTCCTTTTGCTCCTTTCTTAGGGCATTAAGTATTTTGTCATTTCAGGACCCCAAGGACAGGCTGAGAACCTGCAAGAGTCCACTGCTCTCAAAAGGGTAGGATACAGGGCAATGTCTAATTGTTGTCCCCCTGCTGTGAACTCTGGAAGTTCCTGATCTGGGTTTGGGTCTAAGCAAGAGTAGATGGTTATTAGACTTTGTCCTTATCAACCAACTGGGAAGTTCTACTAGTTCCGTATGACAGAACTTTAGACTCCTCTTTAGGCTCTTGGGGATCTGAAACACACTGCTGCTGCTTGCCTCTGAACTTACTTCTTTCTTGTTATACAAGTTTCCCTTCTTACTCAAACCTGAGTCTGTGATGAAGTTTTCACTAGGCTCCTCTCTCCATAATGTCTCTCTAATGGTCTGGGGTGTCCTGGTTTGTCCTTCTCTTGTCCTGGTACATGGCATTTCCCTTTTCCCTGAGTACTGGAGTGCTCTGTAGGAGGGCATGTTTTACCCTGATTTAGTCCCCAGTATCAACAAATCTTTCTGTCTATTTCCTTATAACAATATGGACTGTATAAAGAACCCATTGTGACTTTTTCTGGATTTGGTCTGATGCATTTTTTAGACCTGTTTGGAAGATGTATGGAGGTGACCTCACTATGCAGCTTCTACTACTCTACCATCTTGGCTCCATCTTATGATATATATTTTTTTACTTTAAATTTAATTTGATATATTTTTTTAGTTCTAAATTTTCTTCCTTACTCCACCCTTGCCTACCCATTGAGAAGGCAAGAAACTTGATATCCATTATATATATGAAGTCATGCAAAACATTCCAGCTAGGTAACACAGTATATAGACACTGAATACTGAACAGAAAGACTCTTCCTTGAGAGTTATTAAAATTTGGTTTCAAACACTTACTTTGTGACTGTGGGCAAACACTTGACCCTCTTTGCCTCAATTCATTTGTAAAACGAGCTGGAGAAGAAAACCACTCCAGTATCTCTGCCAAGAAAACTTCAAATAAGGTCATGGAGAGTCAAATACAATTTAAAAAAATAACAACAAAAACAAGGAAGTTATTTAATAATTATTGCCTGACAGAAACTTTGAAATGTCAACAAGGGAGATTTTGTTGGAATCACTGAATAACTCAACACTTTAGTCAGCAGGATGGAGCAGCTCCTGTGAATCTAATACAAAGACCATACTAGATGGCTTAAGTTTCCAGGCCTTTATTATGCTCAACTTTATTTTATTTTTATTATAGCTTTTTATTTATAAGATATATGCATGGTAATTTTTCAACATTGACAATTGCAAAACCTTTTGTTTCAACTTTTTCTTTCCTTACCCCCCCCTTTCCCCAGATAGTAGGCTGACCAATATATGTTAAATATGTTAAAGTATACGTTAAATACAATATATGTATACATGTCCATACAGTTATTTTGCTGTACAAAAAGAATCAGACTTTGAAATAGTGTACAATTAGCCTGTGAAGGAAATCAAAAAATGCAGCGGACAAAAATAGAGGGATTGGGAATTCTATGTAGGGGTTCATAGTCATCTCCCAGAGTTCTTTCGCTGGGTATAGTTGGTTCAGTTCATTACTGCTCTATTGGAACTGATTTAGTTCATCTCATTGTTGAAGAGGGCCATGTCCATCAGAATTGATCATCATATAGTATTGTTGTTGAAGTACATAATGATCTCCTGGTTCTACTCATTTCACTCAGCATCAGTTCATGTAGGTCTCTCCAGATCTTTCTGAAATCATCCTGCTGGTCATTTCTTACAGAACAATAATGTTCCATAACATTCATATATCACAATTTATTCAGCCATTCTCCAATTGATGGGCATCCACTCAGTTTCCAGTTTCTGGCTACTACACAAAGGGCTGCCACAAACATTCTTGTACATACAGGTCTCTTTCCCTTCTTTAAGATCTCTTTGGGATATAGGCCCAATAGTAACACTGCTGGATCAAAGGGTATGCACAGTTTGATAACTTTTTGTATGCTCAACTTTAAATAGAGAAGAGGGGAGTGAGTGCACTCTTAGTGTTCTGAAATTCCAAGAAAACAAGATATCAATTAATATCCCATCCATTGTGGTGTTTTGGTGCAGATGGCATAGAACTCTAAACAAAGCAAGCCACAAGTTCACCACATGAAAAAGACTGAAGACATTAATGTTTTAATTATGTTACAATACTACACCAAAACAAAATTGGAAACTTCTTACCAGTGAATTGTAGTAAAGGGCTTCATGTTTTTTGTCAACAATATCAATAAGAAGTTAATATTATGTCATACAATCTTAATTGGGCTCTCATTGCAGCAAGGCAATCCATTTAAATCTCTCTCTAATCCATTCTGTATTCCACTCATCACAGAAGCTTTTCCAGACTTTTTGATCCTTCCTCAAATCTTCCATTATTTCTCCTCTTCCCATCCTCTCAGGAGAGAATCTTGCTTCATATTTCACTATATTGTCCTTGATACACTTTTCTTTCTAGGTTTTCATGGCATGACTCTTTCCTGGCTTTCCTCCTACCTTTGTGAGTTCTCCTAGTTTTCCTTGTTGGATCTCCATCTAGATGATGCTTGCTAGTCAGAGGTATTTCCCACAGCTCTTTTCTTCTCCCTGTATGCTATCTTGCTTGGTTATCTCATCAGTTTCCATGGATTCAATTATTATCCTTATGCAGATATTAATCAAACCTATTTATCTAATGCCAACCTCTCTCCTGACCTCTAGTGTCCCATCTCCTGTTGCCTATTGAAACATCTCAAACTGGATGCTATGTAGATATCTTAAACTCAGCATGTCTAAAACTGACCTAATTCTCCCCCAAGCTCTCCCCTCTTCCAAATTTCCCCATTAAAACTGAAGGCATCATCATCCCAATCATAGAGGATCACAACCAGAAATCATCCTTAATTCTTTATTCTCTCTCACCCTCCATACCCAATTTGTTGACAAATCTTGCTGATTTTAACTATGTAATATCTCTCATGTTTGCCTTCTTCTCTTTGACATAGTCATCACCTTCATACAGGCCTTCATTACCTCAAGCCTGAATTATAGCAACAGCTTGTTGGTCATTTCCCATTTTTCAAATCTCTCCCTATCCAACCCATCTTTCATTTAGCTGAAAAATGATCCTCCTAAAGCACAGTTCTGATTGTGTCATTCTCTGGTTACTTTCAGTGGTTCCTTATCAATTCCAGGATTAAATCTAAAATTCTCTGGCTTTTAAAAAATATATTTTATATATGTAGTTGTTTGCATATTGTCTCCTCTTTAGAATAAGAGGGCTTTTGCCTTTCTTTATATGCTTAAGATTTAGCACAGGGCCAAATGGCCTTTATTAAATGCTTAATAAATGCTTGTTGACTTGATATACTAATCCCCAAATTACACAACAACATATTTTAAATCAAATAGGGTAATCATAAGAAACAACTTTATTCCTAATCTCAGATTAGGTGAAATAAAAGCAGAAATTAAAGAGTTATTTAATCCAAAGAGAAAAAAGCTAAAGAATGCAAAGGAACCAAAAATATATTTCTTAACACAAATTCCAGAAGGGTCATTTAATGATGAAATAGATAGCAAAGATAATGTCAATGTCACAAATTATTTTGGAAATGAAATGGGATTTGGAGGGATGGAGCCAAAATGGCAGAGCACAGATGGTGACTCAACTGAACTTCTCTGATATTCTCCTCCAAATAACTTTAAAGCCTCAAATCAAATACTGGAGTGACAAAGCCAATAAAAGGTGAGAGGGAGATGTTTTCCCAACCTATAGCCACTTAGGAAGGCCTCAGGAGAGATCTGTAACACAGGGGTGGATGAAGCTTGAAGCTTAAAGATAAGAACACCAACAGAGAGCTTGGAGGCGGCCATGACAATAGCAACAACTTCAAGAGCTCTTTCAGCAGAGACAGTAAGGGGATAACACAACTGGTCACAAAGATGTTACCGAAGACCCTTTCCTGGCACTGGATACAGCTAGTACTGATTTCTAACTCTATTGCCCATAAATAGTTCTGGGTCACAGTTTGGGGATAGAAGTAAGTTCTGGTGAGCAGCTACAAGAAAGCAGGGGACCTCCTCACAGTATTAGGTCCAAAATTTAGTATTTGAAGGGGAATGGGATTCCTTCCTGGATAAAGACAAGAGTACAATCCAAGGAGAACAGTGATCACACCTCTCTCAGGATAACACAGCCTTAAAAGCAACAAAACCTTGCAGACCCCTAGAACTAGGTCTGAAAACAATAGCACAAAAAAAGCCTGATTCTTGGCAACTCCAGGTAAATAGAGCCCAATTTTAAGATAAAGTTCAAAGTGAACAAATAAATAGGCTGGGGAAATGAGCAAACAGCAACCAAAAATTTCTCAATCATAGAAAGTGAGGGAAAATTATTATGATTTTTATAATTATCAAAATGATATGTGTAATGAATAAACTAATAATTAAAATTTCTCAGCTGCCTCTTCTGGCTTGGGAGTCTTACAATGCAGCCTGAAATAACCAATCAGTTTTTGACAATGCTTTCTTGTGAATGTTAAGTGAAATGAATCAAAGACTGTAGAACCTGTTTCTGTCACAGAACTTTGATACTTTTCCCCCACCAAGCAATGACCCTACCCCCACTATTTGAAACAATCACTTATAAACTGTTCCCCCAGGACTAGAGAACACCTGAACTCATGGGCTTGTCACTGGAAAGCACTCAGGCCCAGATTGTATTACAATCCACCTTCTCCTTCCCTTCCCACTTATAATTTGTGTATAAAATTTCTATCTTTCCTGCAATTGGAGTAGGTGTCCTGCCCAGGAGAAAACCCAGTTTGCAAAACTATTTTTCTCACTCTGAAAGTGATTAATTAAACTGGTTCTTTATCTCTAAAAGCTTACTCTTGCTTTGTGCAGCACTAGCTATCCACAGTCTAGAAATCAAGACAGTAAAATTCTGCTAATATTAATTGATGGTAATAGTTTTAAGAAGTGGATGTAAAAGTGAAGCTTTGAAATCTTCAATATGTGAGAGAAGGGGACTAGGTGTCCCTGGACCTTTTCTCAGAGTCCCAACTCTTTTCATCTGATAAGTTTAGTGCTTTGACCCTTGCTCCACTATTGTGCCCAGTCTTAGATCAACCCTGCCTTTAATTATGAGAAATTTCTGGGAACCCTTTTCTTGATCTGGATTACTTTGGTCATTAATTGATCACTTTGGTAATTTCTTTTTTGTTTTTACACAGGTTGGCTTTTGACTGCACTTTTTCTCTTTTATAAATGTACTCCAACTACGAACTTCGATATTTATTTTCTGCACGTAGTAAATTTTATTTATGTAAGAATTGCTTACTTGGTTGGTTTTGTGTGTGGTTGGAACCTGCTGAAGTAATGGTGCTTGCCTAGAGTTGTGAAATGTTGTCTTGTAATTTAAGTGAACTGAATTGAGTGAATTGTATTGAGTGAGTTGCTAGCACAGTGTGGATTATTTGCATTTGTGTATTTTTATTGTCGTATCCCTTTACAGTATACTTATATTTGTATATTGCACATACTTTTTAGTGCTGTTATCATTGAGTGTTACCTTTAAAATAGGACCAATGTGTGGTAAAGGCAAAAGAGAAATTGAGGCAGTTCCCATCAGTTTACCCCCAGGACAAACTTTAAGAAATATGTTTCTGACTGTCTTTCATGTTGCCAAAATTGAGTTTTGACTAGTGATACCTCATTGGGGCAACTTAGAGAAGGACAAATTAGAGTATTTGAGGCAAAAACTTTCGAATAAGCAAACTCAGCCTCTTGAATTGGACAGCTATAATGAAGGGTATTTAGAGTAAAGGAAAGAGAAAATAGGCCTGAAGTAGAATCAGTGAAAGAAAGGCTTAAATCCTTTGAAAGTCTAATCCTTAACAAGCCCCAAACTACCCAAACAGCTAAACTATACCCATCTTTAACACCAGCTCCTCAGCTTCTATGTTCTTTTTTGAAGTACAAACCAAAAATTTCCCAGGAAAAACCCCTGAGAACAATAGCTTCATAAGGAACTCTGATTTCAAGTCCTTGCAGCATAGAGAACTCTAGGCTATTGTCAAGGAGTGTCCTAGTTCCAGGGATGATCCCAAAGGCTTTTCTTTTTTATTATACCTTTTTATTGACATAATATATGCATGGGTAATTTTTCAACATTGCCCCTTGTACTCACTTCTGTTCCAACTTTTCCCTTCCCTCTCTCCACCCCCTTCCCTAAATGGCAAACAGTCTCATACATGTTAAAAATGTTAAAGTATATCTTAGATACAATATATGTGTGCAGATCCGTACAGTTCTCTTGTTGCACAAGAAAAATTGGATTCAAAAGGTAAAAGTAACCTGGGAAGAAAAACAAAAATGCAAACAGTTTACACTCAATTACCAATGTTCCTTCTCTGGGTGTAGCTGATTCTTCCCATCATTGATCAATTGGAATTGAATTAGATCTTCCAGAATTAGATCTTCTCTTTGTTGAAGATATCCACTTCCATCAGAATACATCCTCATACAGTATTGTTGTTGAAGTGTATAATGATCTCCTGGTCCTGCTCATCTCACTCAGTCAGCATCAGTTCATGTAAGTCTCTCCAAGCCTCTCTGTATTCATCCTGCTAGTCATTTCTTACAGAGCAATAATATTCCATAACATTCATATACCACAATTTACTGAACCATTCTCCAATTGATGGGCATCCATTCAATTTCCAGTTTCTTGGAAAGTTATTCTAGGCTGCATACCAAGTTCCTTAGCCTTTTGGAATATCAGATTCCAGGTCCTTCGATCCTTTAATGTGGATGCTGCTAGATCCTGTGTAATCCTTATTGTGGCTCCTCTATATTTGAATTGTTTTTTTTTGTTTTTGTTTTTGTTTTTGTTTTTTCTAGCTGCTTGTAATACTTTTTCATTGGTCTGATAGTTCTGGAATTTAGCCACAATATTTTTTAGAGTTTTGATTTTGGGGTCTCTTTCAGAAGGTGTTTGATAAATTCTTTCAATGCATATTTTACCTTCTGTTTCTATTACATCTGAGCAGTTCTCTTTGATGATTTCCTGTAAAATTGTCTCTAGGCTCTTTTTTTCATCATAATTTTCAGGAAGTCCAATAATTCTCAGATTATCTCTCCTAGTTCTATTTTTCATGTTTGTTGTTTTCCCAAGTAGGTATTTAACAATTTTTCCATTGTTTCATTTTTTTGGTTTACTTGACTAATTCTTGGTGTCTCCTTGAGTCTTTCATTTCCATTTGTTCAATTCTGATTTTTAATGAATTATTTTCTTCATTTACTTTTTTATTTCTCTTTGTAATTGTTCAATTGAGTTTTTAAGTGAGTTGTTTTGTTCTATGGATTTTTTTCCATTTTGCCAATTTTATTTTTTAGAGAGCTATTTTCTTTTTCCAATTCACTAATTCTGTTTTCCTTGGAATTGTTAACTTTTTCCATTCACTAATTCTGTTTTTCAGGGATTTGATTTCTTTATCCACTCTATCTTTAAATGAGTAGGATGATTTATCCAGGTCCTCTTGCCAAGCTTTCCTTTCCTTTCCCCATTTTTCTTTTAGCTCTTTTGTAAGAGCCTTTTAAATTTCTTCTATGAGAGTCTTGTGTGGTAGGGACCAGATCATATTCCCCTTTATGGATTCATCTGAAGACAATCTGTTTTTAGTCTCCTCAGAGTTTGAAGTCTGCTCTCTAGCCATATAGAAGCTTTCAATAGTTAGAGCTCACTTTAATTTTTTCCTCATTTTGACAAAAAAGAATCAAAGAAAACAAACAAAAAAGTAAATGCAGTCTGCTTTTGGGGCAGTGTGGTATTACTAAGCTTCCTCTACAGACCACAGGAGGTAGCAATGATGCAGCAGTGGAACAGCAGTGGCTGCTCTGCCTGTACAGCAGTCTGTCTCTGAGACTCTGAGAGTGTTCTGAGTCACTCTGGGTGTTGGGTGGGTGTGGTCAGGTCCCAAGAGACCCCAGTGTTTTAGGATTGAAGCCTTTACCCCCTGTGTTTATAGCTTCTCTGATCTACTGGCTTGCTGCCAGGGCAAAGAAGCTCACATTGGGTAAAATTCTCCCTGCAAATTTTCAAATTTTCTGATGACTATGACTACACCCCATCCCCCTCCAGTCTGCTCAGTGTGAGCTGCCTTCCATGCTCTCACTGCCTGTCTGCAGTATGCACTTGGTCTAACTGTCCCTGCCCATGAGCAAAAACAGACCTTTTCTGGCAAATTTCAAAGATATCTTCTATTAATAATGTATTCATGAGGTTTTTTTTTTTCAGTCAAGCACTAATTCTGAGGCCATATAATGAAAAAAAAAGTATTCTGAGGGCAAGAAAGAGCTTAGATAGATGTGTGTATCCTCTCTACCATCTTGGCTGGAAATCTCGCCATAGGCTTTTCTGAACAATTCCAACTCACCCTGTATTCATACAGACCTGGGTGTCCAGATTCGTATCAACTCATGGTTGCCTTGGTCAGAAAAGGGGACACTAGAAATTGGTGTCAAAAAGCTGACTGGGAAGATCTAGAGGAGGATTTTTATTTTACTTGTAGAAAACCTGGCCACTGGAAGAAAGAAGGTAAAAGGGGTATTGGAGTAGATGTTGAAGAGTGAAAAAGAGAAAGTGCCCAGAAAAGAACCCTCCCTATAATTCCAATCATTCAGCCTGACTTGGCTCCAGGGAGGGTAGTCAGGAGGGATGGCACAAGGAGGGAAACATTCAGGCCATACCCTGGTGAAAATTTTTATTCCATGGGATACTAAAGCTTTGGACAATATTGCTAAAGGCCTCCTTTGGCTGCCTTTGGGAAGCGATGGCCACATCAATCCTTGTTTCTGCTACTGACAAATGTCTTGCCTCTTCCTTCCCCCCCCTCCCCTGAGGCTGGGGTTAAGTGACTTGCCCAGGGAAGCTAGGAAGTGTTAAGTGTCTGAGACCATATTTGAACTTGGGTCCTCCTGAATTCAAGGCTGGTGCTCTATCCACTGTGCCACCTAGCTGCCCTTGCCTCTCTCTTAATGATACAGGTTCCTCATGCTACATAACACACACCTGAATTCACACCATACTCAGCATTTGTCCTCTAGCAGACTAGTGTGGAAGTGACTTTGCTATCCAAATCTAATCTGACCATCAAACATAAATATACTCAATCCTGCCACCTTTTTACCTTACATGGAAAGTGAAGATAAAATTTTAGTCCATGACCATGTCATTTATCTGGATGTGTTGCTTTTTTCTTGGGATGATCTAAAGGAAACCCCCTTAGAAGGAGAGTATTTTGCCTGGTATACTGAGGGATCCTGCCTCAGAAATGAGGAAGGAGATTTGATTGCTGATTATGGCATCATCACCACCACAGAAGTACTTGAAGTTTCATCACTACCTGCTGCCCATTCAGCACAAGTAGAAATCAAAGCCAGGATTTGTCAATTAGGAAAAAGAAAAAGGAATAATATCTACACTGAGAGCTGGTATGTATTTGGGGTGGCACATGACTTTGAGATGCTATGGAAACATAGGGGCTTCCTCATTTCCTCAGGACAGCCCAAATCAAAATCTGGTTTCTCATCTGTTAGATTGTTTACTGCCTCTCCAGGCTGTAGCAGTAATTAAAATTCCAGGGCACAGCCCAAAAAACAACATTCATGCCTGTGGAAATAATTTGGATGGCCAAGCAACTAAAACCTCAGCTTTACCCAAATTCATGAGGGCACAGATCTGCTGGCAGAAGTCCCTATGGAACTTTTACTTTGCCCTATAGGTAAGGCTTTCACACATCCTGCAGATCCTCAAGGTCTATCTAACCTTCTTAGCCTAAAGAAAGAAGAGATAGTTACAACCTGGAAGAAAAATCTTATCTCAAAGCAGAAAAAGCTTCAAAAGGAGGGATGTAAATTTTTTAAAATTAATTTTATAATTATAACTTTTTTTTTGGCAGTACATATGCATAGGTAATTTTTTTTAACAACATTATCCCTTGTACGCCCTTCTGTTCCGAGTTTTTCCTCTCCTTCCCTCCATCCCCTCCCCTAGATGGCAGGCATTCCCATACATATTAAATGTTATAGTATATCCTAGGTACAATATATATGTGCAGAACCGAATTTTGTTGTTGTTGTTGCAAAGGAAGAATTGTATTCGGAAGGTAGAAATAATCTGGGATGAAAAACAAACAAACAAAAAAATTGCTCACAGTTTACACTCTTTTCCCAGTGTTCCTTTTCTGGGTGGTAGCTGATTCTGTCCATCATTGATCAATTGGA
Source organism: Sminthopsis crassicaudata (assembly GCF_048593235.1). Classification (NCBI taxonomy): domain Eukaryota; kingdom Metazoa; phylum Chordata; class Mammalia; order Dasyuromorphia; family Dasyuridae; genus Sminthopsis; species Sminthopsis crassicaudata. Next base: position 72,493,013 of record NC_133617.1, on the reverse strand, counting down.
ATTGGATTAGCTCTTCTCTATGTTGAAGATATCCACTTCCATCAGAATACATCCTCATACAGTATCATTGTTGAAGTACATAATGATCTTCTAGTTCTGCTCGTTTCACTCAGCATCAGTTGATGTAAGTCTCTCCAAGCCTCTCTGTATTCCTCCTGTTGGTCATTTCTTACAGAACAATAATATTCCATAATATTCATATACCCATAATTTATCCAACCATTCTCCAATTGATGGACATCTATTCATTTTCCAGTTTCTAGCCACTACAAAAAGGGCTGCCACAAACATTTTGGCACATACAGGTCCCTTTCCCTTCTTTAGTATTTCCTTGGGGAGGGATGTAAATTTGATAAAACTTCAGGACTGTGGATTAGCTCAAATGCATTTAAAATACTCCCTAAGAATTTATACCTCCCAATAATGGAACATCATTCATTCAGCCTTTGGGGACTCAACAAGTTGGTGCAACCAGCCTGAAAATATTGGGGGGGGCAGTTTTCACAGGGCTTCTGCACCATTTATGAGATATCTCACCTGCCCCAAGCACAATGTATCCAAGCCTCTGAAGCCAGCTTGCAGACAGTTTTCTCTCCCTGATGATCATTTGAAACCTGACAGATCTATTTCATTCAATTGCCACCTCCCCGTGGTTACAAATATGCTTTGATTATGGTCCATATGTTTTCCTGGTGGGTGGAAATGCTCCCCTCTTGTACTGACAACCTCTGGGATAGCAAAAATCCTCTCAGAAAAAAAATCACTCCAAGGAAAAAGGACCCACAAGTGCAAAAAATGTAGCAGCCCTTTTTATAGTGGCAATGAAATTGAGTGGATACCCATTAATTGTGGAATGACTGAATAAGTTATAATATAGGAATGCACTGTAATATTTCTAGAAGAAATGATGAGCAAACTGATTTCAGAAAAGCTTGAAAAGACTTACATGAACTGATGCTGAGTGAAGTAAGCAGAACCACAAGAACAATGTATTCAGTAACAAGATTATGTGATGATCAATTATAATGGACTTGACTCTTTTCAACAATGAGGTGATTCAAGGCAATTTCAATATACTTGGGATGGAAAATGCTATCTGTATATGAATTATGGAGACTGAATATGGATTGAAGCATATTTCCTTCCCCTTTCCCTCCTTTTTTTTTTTTGTTGTTTGTTTGTTTGTTTTCCCTCAGTATTTTTTCTCTTTTGGTCTGATTTTTTTTGCACAACATGACTTATATGGAAATATATTTAAAAGAATTGTATATATTTAACCTATATCAGATTACTGATATAGGGGGGAGGTAAGTAAGGAAGGGAGAAAAATTTTGAACATGAAGTTTTATAAAAATCCATATTGAAAATTATCTTTCTGTGTATTTGGAAAAATAAAATACTATTAAAAAATAAAAGTAAAAAATGAAATAAGTATCACAGGTAATGATTTAAAAAGAAAAGAAAAGAAAAAACCACCCCATTAAGGAGAGTTCCTAAAAAAATACATAATGATAGAGGTACCAATTTTATAGGAGGTCATTAGCTAAGCTGCTTTCCTCCTGGCCAATCATTCAGCACCTCCATCACGCCTATCTATCATTCCCAGTCATCAGGAATGGTTTGAAATAGTTAATGGGATACTTAAAACCTCCTTGGCTAAATTCTCTGAAGAGCTAGGAATCTTCTATCCCAAAGCTTGGTCCTCAAAGAAATTATACATTAACGGGGGAAGAAAGTACATTAAAAATTGCCGGAAAAGTGGAGTAGGAATTATCTCCAATGGAGTATTGGGAATAGAGTTCAGAGAGTCAGAAGCAGAGACAGCAGAGCAATGAAATATGGCTGAACAAGACCAAGCCTCAAAATGCATGTTTCAGGAAGAATCCACCAAGAGAAGCAGGGAGCCACAGGCACTGAGGGAACTTCAGAGTAAGAGGCAGATGAGATAGATTGAGAGTCCATGCAACCCAAAGTCAAAGTCAGAGCAGGGTATGTTGTAGTTATTGCAAAGGAAGAAAAGTGGGGCTATCTAAGAATGCCCCCAGGGACAAATTCTATCATGACATAAAAGATTTGAGGAAACTATTTACAACCTGTGGAAAACATATTGGAAAATTATGTCAATATCCAACTGGTTTGCACATTAGAAAGCTTGAACACTATCCTGCTCAATTAAAGACAAGGAAAAGGAAACAAGAATTGGAATTAGGAAAACAAAAGTATAGAATTTTTTTTGGTCCTTGATCAGCAATTTAAAAGCAAAAGATAAAAAATTAAGGCAATGAAGGATTTAAAGTATTACAAAGAATTGAATACATAATTTTATATCAATCAAAAACTATATGCTTGTACCCTGCTCTGATTTCACAATGAGTTCACTTGTCCACTCCACATTCATTCTGACAGGTTAGGTCCCCCGAAAGTTGAGGATTCTACAGGTTGACCCTGGAGGCAATTATCCTCTTAACAGTAGCTTATAAGCAACACTGGTATACTTCCCCTTAACAATCAACTAATAGATTCAGTTAATTTTTAGTAAAGGTATTTATTAAATTGAGTAGTTACAAATTATTTCCTCTAAAACCAGGGGCAAATATTCCACAAATACACACATAATCCATGGGGGAAAGAATGAATATGAGTGTAAAACAAAAAGGTAGAAAGCATATGTATAAGAAACGTGATAAAAGGAGTCTGGGAAGATGTCATCAATCAATGACCTTTCTTTCTTTTGGAGGTTCTTTACTAAATTTATTGTGAGTCATGGTATCAGTGATGAATAAGTCTTCTATCTGACTTCTCACAGGCAGGACATTTTTGCTAATTGGGAGACTGAAACTTTGGGTCAAGCTTGTAAAGACTAATGATGCTGAACAAGGAGACATAATGTATGAGATAATTTAATTTTTTACTGTACATATTTATTGCAAGAGTTTTTGTTTTTATTTTCCAAAGGGAAAAGAAAGGGTGGAAAAGGGAAATAAAATTTTATTCACCGAAAAAGTAAATTAAAATCAAAAAGTGAAAAATGGCAACATCCCTATCTTTTTACTTTTGTAGAAGTCTCACCAAGTTATCTCCTCTTACATATATTATAAAGGTCTAAAGAAATTACATGAGAGGGAAAACCCACTGCTCTTTGCTCTGCCTATAACACCACTATCCCATGGCCAATCTAAAATAGGAAGCAAGCCTTATGCCTCACTATCCATGCCTTATACAAAGCACTGCCTCACCTACTGGGTGGAGTTACCATGACTCCAAGGTGGAATTAGTGCAAATTTCCTTTTTAACAGATTTGTATTATCTTTTATTTTTATGTTGCCTAGGTATCCTTCTGAATTGCTCTTCTAGCCCTTTTCTTATAGGAGAGAATTCTCTTAAAAAAAAAAAAAAAAACTGACAGTAAATTCAATGTTACACTCCTGTGGACCTTGATCTCTGCAAAATAACAGGAGAGGTCTTCTCATAAATCTTCTTTGCAATCAAATTTGTTCTTGCTTTTAAAAAATACTTTTATTGATTTATTTTATTTTTACAACACCTAAATTTCCTATGTCCCTCCTATTTTCTGGTCTTTTTTTCTTTTTTTCCCCTTTTTCTGAGGCTGGGGTTAAGTGACTTGCCCAGGGTCATACAGCTAGGAAGTGTTAAGTGTCTGAGACCAGATTTGAACTCAGGTCCTCCTGAATTCAAGGCTAGTGCTCTATCCACTGAGCCACTTAGCTGCCCCATTTTTTTTCTGGACCCTCCTATTTTCTCAAATAACTACATTTCAAAACAAATGTGGTTTTTTTTTTTTTTAATATGCCCCCAGGACCAGACGGATTTACAAGCAAATTATACCAAACAATTCATTCCAATATCATAAAACTATTTTTAAAAATAGATTTTAAAAGGACACCTATTAAATTCCTTCTATAGCACAAATATATACTTTATAACTAAACTAAGGAGAACTAAAATAGAGGGAAAAAACTATAGCTTAATTTCTCTAATGAATATTTATCCAAAATTTTTAAATAAAATTCTAGCTAGAAAATAACTAATGTATGTATAACAATGTATAACAAATCATACATTATGATCAGGTCACATGTATACTAGGAATGAGGAGATGGTTCAATAATAGGAAAACTAAAGGTACAATTGACCATATTAATAATAAAACCAACAAAAATTAATATGATTATTTTGATACAGAGTAAACTTTAAAAAAACAATACCCACTCCTATTAAAAATTAAAAACAATACAACAATGCTACAAAGCATAGGAATAAATGTAATTATTTTAAAATGATAAGTAGTAGCTAAAATTAAGAAGCATTATCTATAAAAGTGATAAACTAGAAGCTTTTCTTTCCAAACATGATCAAGGATGAAGAAAGGATATTTACTATAATAATTACGATTCAATATTGTACAAAAAATGTTAACTATAGCAATAAGACAAGAAAAATTAAAGGAATAAGCAGAGACAGAGAAGAAATAAGTCTATTACTTTTTGCAAATTATAGGATGATTTACGTAGAAGAACCCTAGAGAATCAGCTAAAGAAACTAATCAAAATATTTATCAACTTTGGCAAAGTTGCAAGTTAAAAAGAAACTCACACAAATCATCAGTATTTCTGTATGTAACCAACAAAACCCAGCAGGAAAATATAGACAGAAAACATTCATTTAAAATAAGTATAGACACTATAAAATACTTTGTTTTTGAATTTTCTTTTAAATTTTATTATTTCTTTTAATATTCTTTTAAAAAATTTTCAAGTTCTAAATTCTTTTCTTTCCTCCCACCTTTCCATCACCCATTAAGAAAGCAATAACTTCTTTGGATTATATCTGCCAACACATACACAAGAATTGTATGAATACAGTTACAAAACACTCTTCACATAAATAAAGCCATCTAAATAATTGGAGAAATATTCATTGCTCATGATTATTCTGAATCAATTTGATATAGTGAAAATACCATCTAACTTAGCTTACTTATTTAGTGCCACACCAATCAAACTATCAAAGAATTACTATACAGAACTAGAAAAATAATAACAACATTGAAATAGAAGAACAAAAGATCAAGAATATCAAGGAAAGTAATGAAAAAAATAGAAGAAAGCAGGTCTTTTGGAAGTAACTGTTCAGTTTTTAGTCATGGTCAACTTTTTTTTTTAAAGCTTTTTGTTTTTTTCAAAACATATGAGTGGATAATTTTTTCAACATTGACCTTTGTAATGTCTGGACTAGCTCTCTGGAGGACCTTGGGATCAGTCTTAGTGGAGGAGTGAAGGAGTTAGAAAGGCCACATGGCTGGTCAAAGAGGGAGTCTGGAATCTGGTGTCTTCTCTTGTGTCTGTGGCTGAGAGAAAGCATTTTATGTCTGAGACTCCTTAAATACCTCAATAGTATTACATCACTACAATACACTGAGCTTGTGCAACCATTACATCACCATACTAAGTATATACTTAACTATAAGTACCTTGCTGATCTAGTAAGTAAACTTTTTCAGAGTTCCAGCCCTCTACAGACCCTTGCATAGCCTTGTGTTTCAGATTTTCCTTTCCTTCTTCCCAATCCCCACCTAGATGGCAAGCAATCCAATTGCATATAATTGTATAAATATGTTTACACATATTGGATTTAACATATATTTCATATAAATATGTTTACATATATTGCTACTTCTTCCAGTTTCTTGCCACTACAAAAAGGGCTGCCATAAACATTTTTGCACATGTGGGTCCCCTTCCCTCCTTTAAGATCTCTTTGGGATATAAACCCAGTAGAAATACTGCTGGATCAAAGGGTAGGCACAGTTTGATAACTTTTTGAGCATAATTCCAAATTGCTCTCCAGAATTGCTGAATCCATTGACAGTTCCACCAACAATGTATCAGAGTCCCAGTTTTCCCACATTCCCTCCAACATTTGTTATCTTTTCTTGTCATCTTAGCCAATCTGAGAGGTATGTAGTGGTACTTCAGAGTTATCTTAATTTGCATTTCTCTGATCAATAGTGATTTAGAGCATCTTTTCATATGATTAGAAATGGTTTTAATTTCTTTATCTGAAAATTGTTCATATCCTTTGACCATTTATCAATTTGGAGAATGGCTTGAATTCTCATAAATTTGAGTCAATTCTCTATATATTTTAGAAATGAGGGCTTTATCAGAACCCTTAAATGTAAAAATGTTTTCCCATTTTATTGCTTTCCTTCTAATCTTGTCTGCATTAGTTTTGTTTGTACAAAACCTTTTTAACTTAATATAATCAAAAATATCTATTTGGTGTTCAATTATGAGTTCTAGTTCTTTGGACAGAAATTCTTTATCCACAGATCTGAGAGGTAAACTATCCTTTGTTCTTCTAATTTGCTTATAATATCCTTCTTCATATCTAAGTCATCCATTTTGACACTATCTTGGTGTACAGTGTTAAGTGTGGGTCAATGCTTAGTTGCTCCCATACTAGTTTCCAATTTTCCCACCAGTTTTTGTCAAATAATGAGTTCTTATGCCAGAAGCTGGGGTCTTTGAGTTTGGCAAACTCTAGATTGCTATATTAGATTGCAAAGTTGTATTACTACTCTGTCCTGGTTTTCTAACTTATTCCACTGATCAACTAGTCTATTTTTTAGCCAGTAACAAATGGTTTTGATGACTGCTGCTTTATAATATAGTTTTAGGTCTAGCACAGCTAGGCCACCTTCATTGACTTTTTTTTTCTTCATTAATTCCCTTGAAATTCTTGACCTTTTGTTCTTCCAGATGAATTTTATTATTATTTTTCCTAGGTCTGTAAAATAATTTCTTGGAAGTTTGATTGGTATGGTACTAAATAAGTAGATTAATTTAGGTAGTATTGTCATTTTTATTATATTCACTCAGCCTGCTCATGGGCACTTGATAATTTTTTAACTGACTTTATTTGTGTGGATACTGTTTTGTAGTTGTGTTCATATAGTTCTTGACTTTTTCTTGGCAGATAGATTCCCAAATATTTTATACTATCAACAGTTATTTTGAATGGAATTTCTTTTTGTATCTCTTGCTGCTGGACTTTGTTGGTAACATATAAAAATGCTGATGATTTATGTGGATTTATTTTGTATCCTGCAACTTGACTAAAGTTGTGAATTGTTTCTAGTAGTATTTTAATTGATTCTCTAGGGAATCTGCAAAGAGTGATTAATTTAGCTTCTTCATTACCTACTCTAATTCCTTTAATCTATTTTTCTTCTCTTATTGCCAAAGCTAGCATTTCTAATACAATATTAAATAGTAATGGTGATAGTGGGCAACCTTGTTCACCCCTGATCTTATTGGGAATGCTTCTAGTTTGTTCTCATTACATATGATGCTTGCTAATGGTTTTAAATAGATGTTACTGATCACTTTAAGGAAAAGTCCATTTATTCCTATACTCTCTAGTGTTTTTAATAGGAATGGGTGTTGGATTTTATCAAATGCTTTTTCTGCATCTGTTGATGCAGTCATATGATTTTTGTCATATGATTTTTGTTAATTTAGTTATTGACATAGTCAATTGTGCAAATAATTTTCCTAATATTGAACCAGCCTTGCATTCCAAGTAGTATAAATCCTACTTGGTCATGGTGTATTATCCTGGGGATGACTTTCTGCGATCTCGTTGCCAATATTTTATTTAAGATTTTTGTGTCAATATTCATTAGGGAAATTTGTCTATAATTTTCTTTGTCTGTTTTCACCCTACCTGGTTTAGCTATCAGCACCATATCTGTGCCATTAAAGGAATTTGGTAGGACTCTTTCTTTCCTATTTTTCCAAATAACTTATATAGTATTGGAATTAATTGTTGTGTAGAATGCACAATGTAAATCCATCTGTCCCTGGAGATTTTTCCTTAGGGAGTTGATTAATAGCTTGTTCTATTTCTTTTTCTAAAATGGGACTATTTAAATAATTTATTTTCTCTTCTGTTAACCTGGGCAATCTGTATTTTTTATAGATATTCCTCCATTTCATTTAGATTATCAAATTTATTGGCATATAGTTGAGCAAAATAACTCCTAATTATAGCTCTAATTTCCTCTTCATTTGGTGGAAAGTTCTCCTTTTTCATTTTTGAGACTAACAATTTGATTTTCTTCTTTCCTTTTTCTAATCAAATTAACTAAAGGTTTATCTATTTTTTCCCCCTAAAACCAATTCTTAGTTTTATTTATTAATTCGATAATTTACTTCTTTTCAATATTATTAATCTCCCCTTTTATTTTTAGAATTTGGGAATTTAATTAAGGGTTTTTAATTTGTTCTGCTTTTTGTGACCATTTAGATAGTACTGGGTTATTGTTGTTGTTTTTGGCAAAGATATTGGAGTGGTTTGTTTGGTTTTTTTCCTCCAGCTCATCAGAAAATTGAGTCTTTCTGCCTCCAAGCTTGGTGCTCTGTTTACTGAGTCACCTAATTATCCCTCTGGAAACAGTAGCTTATCTCAAACTATGCTAAAAAGTTTTTTGTCTATGCAATTTGGTATTGGGTAAGAGACTGAAAGGTTGATCAGTGGAGTAAATTAGGTATCCAATTTATAGAATGAGCACAGTAATCTAGTGTTTGATGGTTTCAGAAAAACTTGGGCAGGTTTATATGAATAAATGCAGAGTGAAATGAGCAGAATCAGGAGAACACTTTGTACAGGAACAGCAACAGTGTAAAGATAATCAGCTTTAAAAGACTTGATCAGTACAATGATGCATGATTCAAAAAAACTCATGATGAAAAATGCTATTCACCTTCAGACAAAGAATTAATGACAGATTGAAGCATATTTTCTTCTATTTTTTCCTTTTCTTGCTTTTTTTCATCCATGGAGGAAACATGGCTAATATGGAAATTTGTTTTGTTATGACCATGTATATATATTTTTTTTACTTCTTTTTTTAAATTAATTTTATAATTATAACATTTTTTTTTGACAGTACATATGCATAGGTAATTTTTTACAACATTATCCCTTGTACGCCCTTCTGTTCCGAATTTTCCCCTCCTTCCCTTCACCCCCCCCCCAGATAGCAGGCATTCCCATATATATTAAATATGTTATAGTATATCCTAGGAATAATATATATGTGCAGAACCGAATTTTGTTGTTGTTGTTGTTGTTGCAAAGGAAGAATTGGATTCAGAAGGTAAAAATAACCTGGGGAGAAAAACAAAAAATGCTAACAGTTTACTCTCATTTCCTAGTGTTTCATCTCTGGGCGTAGCTGATTCTGTCCATCATTGATCAATTGGAATTGGATTAGCTCTTCTCTATGTTGAAGATATCCACTTCCATCAGTGTAATGTGCTGTTGTCTCCAGAAGCTGCTGATCGCTCTCTGGGAGATCTGCTGTGTCATTTCAAATCTCTCAGACAGATTCTTCTTCCTGTAGAGAACCATTGTCTCCAGACAGTTGCCGTTAACTCTGGTCCAGAGTAGTGACTTCCCTCTTTTATCCTCCCAGAGAATGGGCATGGGATAATGCAAGGGCTTCTGGGACAAATTACTTCAACCAATGAACTTGCTCCTCCCCAGATGCAAGCTCTTCCCCAGAAATTCACAAGTAAAACTCCCAGTCATGGCCAGAACTAGAGAATTGTCAAGTACCGACTTAGCACTTAGTAAGAACCTAATATCTCATTATCTCATTAGCACTTAGTAAGAACCTAACATCATGGGGACCTGCTGAATTTAAGCATATTAGTCAGCGGAGGAAAAGAAACTAACCAGGATTCCCTCAGTAACAGCGAGTGAACAGGGAAGAGCCCAGCACCGAATCCCCACCCCACGGTGGGGCGAGGGCCATGTGGCGTATGGAAGACCCACTCCCTGGTGCTGCTCTCGGTGGGGGCCCAAGTCCTTCTGATCGAGGCACAGCCCGTGGATGGTGTGAGGTCGATAGCAGTCCCCAGAGCGCCAGGACTGGGTCTTCTCTGAGTTGGGTTGCTTGGGAATGCAGCCCAAAGCGGGTGCTTGGATGGGGAATTCAATGACCACTCCCTTCCTGCAGAGAGCCGCCTCAAGTCTCATCTCGAAAAAACTCACTCTTTCCTCCAGAGCTGCCCTCTTTTATCCTCCCAGAGAATTAACCATAAAGAGAGTAGTCAGGACTCCTTTTCAGTCCACTCAACAGAATGAATTATTTGCTATCATGCTAGCTCTTATTTATTATCCAGGAAACGTAAATATAATTACTGATTCAGCCTAGTCAGTAGGTGTAGTACAAAGAATTGCCACAGCCCAAATAAAATTTGCAGCCTCTAATATTTATCAGCTCTTTAAGGAACTTTAAGAGCAAGTGAGAAAACATCCAGGCAAGATTTATATCTTGCATGTCCACTCACATAGAGGACTTCCAGGTCCTATTTTTGATGGAAATTCAAAGGCAGATAGCCTTCTAACCATGTTAGCCAGTAGTTCTTTATTTCAGGAAGCACAAGAATCTCATTCTAAATATCATCAGGCTGCTTGAGCTTTACGTTTACAATTTGGAATCACAAGAGAGGAAGCTAGGAGCATAGTAAAAAGCTGTACAGCTTGTCTTCCTTTCCACGCTCTTACACTCCCTCCAGGGAAGAATCCTCATGGTTTGAGACCCAATGAAATCTGGCAAATGGATGTGACCCACTCTAAATCTTTTGGTTGTCTGTCTTTCATCCACATGGTAGTAGATACCTTTTCAGGATTCACTTTTGCAGTGCCAACAGCAAAAGAGACAGCCCGAGTGGTCACTGAATTCCTTATCCAAGTATTTGCAATTATGGGTGTGCCACAAGAAATAAAAACAGATAATGGGCCTACATATAGTTCTAAACATTTTGCGCACTTCTGTGCACAGTATAAGATATTACACATTACTGGAATACCTTTTAATCTGCAAGGTCAGGCAATAGTAGAGAGAAGAAACAGAGACATTAAGACACTCCTCCAAAAACAAAAGAAAGGGGGAGCCACAGGTAGCCCTAGGGAACTTCTAAATTTAATTCTCTATACCATTAATTTTCTAATTTTTGACAAAGATGCACTGGCTCCGGCAAACAGGTTTTATAACCCACCAGAAGGGCAGTGTCCAGTGTGAGCAGCTCCACTGTCCTTAGATAATCTCCAGGTGATGTGAAGAGACCCAGAATGTGGTGAATGGAAGGAACCAGATAGGTTAACTGCCTGGGGGAGAGGGTTTGCTTGTATTTCTTCAGATGGAGAAGGAATCAGATGGGTGCCAACGAGCCATATTCGCCTTGTCCATCAGAGAGAGAGACAGAAAAAGAGAAAGACCTCAAAACAAAGGAGAAAATCTAAGAAACATCTGACACTGAAAGAGCATAGCTAATAAGAAGACTGTTAAAGAACTTTAAAAACCAGCAGGAATCATTGGATTTCCTAACACAAGATGAGACTAATGGACAATGGACTTATGGACATTTATAAATTCTCAATGTATGACTATTTGATCATGTTATTTGTTACATACTTCTAGCATGTGTTATGTTACTATGTTACTATGTTACTATGTGTTTATGTAATCTATGTAATTATGTGTAATACCTCCCATATTGATGGATTTATGTTTCAAGGTCATGACCACCCTATGTTCTAAATCAAAAGAAAGGAGGAGATGTTAGGTTCTTACTAAGTGTTAATGAGATAATGAGATATTAGGTTCTTACTAAGTGCTAAGTCGGTACTTGACAATTCTCTAGTTCTGGCCATGACTGGGAGTTTTACTTGTGAATTTCTGGGGAAGAGCTTGCATCTGGGGAAGAGCAAGTTCATTGGTTGAAGTAATTTTTCCCAGAAGCCCTTGCATTATCCCACGCCCATTCTCTGGGAGGATAAAAGAGGGAAGTCACTACTCTGGACCAGAGTTAACGGCAACTGTCTGGAGACAATGGTTCTCTACAGGAAGAAGAATCTGTCTGAGAGATTTGAGTTGACACAGCAGATCTCCTCCCAGAGAGCGATCAGCAGCTTCTGGAGACAACAGCACATTACACATCAGAATACATCCTCATATAGTATTGTTGTTGAAGTGTATAATGATCTCCTAGTTCTGCTCATTTCACTCAGCATCAGTTGATTTAAGTCTCTCTAAGCCTCTCTGTATTCATCCTGCTATGACCATGTATATTTGTAATAGATTTTTGTTTTTCTTGCCTTTTCAATGGCAGAGGAGAAGGGGGGAAAGAATTTTGAACTGAAAATAAACTAAAATTGAATTTAAAAAAAAATAAAAGAGAGAAAAGAGGAAAAAATTGCACAAAACTATCAACATTGAGAATCTGATGTTTCTACTATGATATTTCTACCATGTTTAACATGAATTGGATTACTTGCCATCCAGGAGAAGAACTGGGGGAAGGGGGAGAAACTGGAACACAAAGTTTTTTCAAGGATTAATATTGAAAAATTATCCATGCATATGTTTTGAAAATAAAAAGCTTTAAGTTTTTTTTAAAAATCTGATGTTATATATAATGTTTCAGACTCTTGTATTCAAATCTCCCTCCCCCAGCAACCTCTGTACTACTTCATGTGTGATTTCACCATCTACCATGATTTTAATTATAATCTCTTTGTTAATCATTCTCAAATCTACCTTTTCTGTTCTAACTTCTCTACTGACCTCTAATCTTACCTTTCAGATATCTCAAACTGGATGTCCAGTTGACATCTTAAACTCAATACATCCAAAAAGGAATTCATTGTCTTTCCTCTTAAGTCCTCTCCAATTTCTACTTTTCCTATTGCCGTAGAGGGCAACAACATCCTCCCAGTCCCTGAGGTTTGCATCCCAGGAGTCATCTTGGATTCCTCACTATCTCTCACCACCCCACTTCATTCTCCATATCCAATCTGTTTCCAAGGCCTGTAAATTTCATCTTTGCAACATCTCTCCTACATGCCTTCTTTTTTCCTCTGACAGTACCATCCCCCTATTTTGTCATCTCATTCCTAGATTATTACTGTAATTGCTAGTGAGTCAACCATATGGCTGTTCCATGAAAAAGACTCTCCATCTCTTGATTATGGACATTTTCTCTGGCTCTCCCCCATGCATGGACTGCTCTCCCTCCTCTACTCTGACTACCAACCTCCCTGGCTTCCTTTAAGTCCCAACTAAAATCCCACCTTCAACACTTTGCATCAGTTTATGTATATCTTTCTATGCTTCTTCTGTATTTGTGTTCATCAATGTTTAATTCTCAATAATATTCCATTATCTTTGTGTATTACAATTTGTTTAGCTATTTCCCAATTTGTGGACTTCTCCAGTTCTTTAAAACCACACACACAAAAAAATCTGCAATGAATATTTTGGTAAGTATCAAGCCTTTCATGTTGTCAGTAACCTTCTTGGGCACATGCCTAGCAGTGACTTTGTTTTTGAATGAAAGTGTATGAATGTTTTAGTAACTTTATTTGTAAGTTTCCTAATTGTTGTGCAAAATGATTATATTAAATTCTAGCCCCACCAACAGTGTACTGGTATATCTTTCTTTTTATAACACTGACCCTTCTATCTTTTTGTCAACTTTACCAATTTTCTGGATTTAAGGTGAAACCTCAGGTTTTAAAAACATTTTATTCTCATTATTAGTGGGATGAAATATAATTGTTACTAGTTTGCAATTTCTTCTTTAAAATCTATTTGTTCATATAACTGGACCACTTCTCTATTGGAGAATGGCATTTAGTCTGACCTGCTAATTGCCTATATTTCTTAGATATCAAAACTCGTAAAATATATTTGATACAAAAAAAATTTTTCCCAGTAGATTGTTATTGCTTACCTAAATGTGTTAATTTTTGCTTGTGCAAAAGGTTTTCAGTTTCATGTGTACAAGGCCCTAAGCTCATTTTCCCAGAATGGGAAGACATTTATATATCCCCTAGATATCTAGATTTCCCTGTCAGAGTCATAGGAGCATCCCTGAGGGGTTGTGGGTGATTCTTATGTAATTCTATCAGCTTGAGCTCCCATTCCAGTATGTTCCTCCTACCTCCCACCAACACCAAGAAGAAGAGCATTTGGTCAATTAACATCAACTCTTTTTTTTTTTTTTTTTTTTTAACACAAAAGGATATTTTCTACAAAGATATAATAAGAACAGAGTACAAACACTTTCTCCCAACACCCAGGGACTCATAAGGGAGACTCATCATTAACTTGGTCCTGAAGAGAATGTGATCAAATTTAAAGCAGTTTCTATATTGCCAGCAAGATGGAATGTCAGCCATTTTCTCTCATCATCCTAATTACTCAAAACTTGCCAACTTAAGAGTTATGTGCAAAAGGTAAAATAATTGGACCTATTCCCACAAGGTAAGACACCAAGGACCTTAACAAGATAACCTACTGAATTAATAGTAGAGGAATATAATTATTTAATCACAAGGTATTTATGCAATACTTCATTTCCCATGCTCTTGCAAGGACTATGCAAGAAGCTGTAGTCCTACACTCTATGAAACACTTAGCAATTTCCAGTTGTTGAAGAAATCTGTCAGTAAACCCAGTCCCTACCATCATCCTATCATTCTGTAGAAACAAACAGCAGAAATATATTTCCCTTCTCCCCACTATGCATTACATCCTGTTGGATAAGGGGGAACTATAGGAAAGCAGACACTTATTCTGCCTTGGAAGTAATACTCCTACTGTGCATAGTAGCATTCAATCAAAGAATTAAGCACAGAGAGGACTGACTGGTGCAGGAACTCAAAGTGTGTGTGTGTGTGTGTGTGTGTGTGTGTGTGTGTGTGTGTGTGTGTGTGTGTATGTGCACTAAACCTGAAAGGGGACTAGTATCCATCTAAGACTAGTTCTATCTTCCCAGAAGTCAGTTGGGACAGAATTTGAAACTGGTAAAATATCAAATTCCTTAATGTGAGAGGAAATTGAGGTAACTTTGAAGTCCAAGGGATCTACATCAAAGGACAAGAAGTCAGAAAGTGAATGCTAGGGCAGCATAAGGAGAACAAAGTTGGAAATGACCATATTTCTGTAGGTAGAAAATGCAGTTAAAATCTTTAGCACAAGTAGATAAATCAAAAAGGAAGATACTAATAAAAGAAGAGAAAATGACCTCCAGGGCCTCTAAATAAATCCAAACATCTTGGAACAAATAAATCAAGACAAAATAAAATAAATTATCTCACAAAACAGAAGACTCAAGAGAACATGGAAGCAAAGTGGAATTTTCCTGAACAATTTAAGAGAGAAATGAGTATTGTGAAAGCAGAATTTATGCTTACTAGCAGAAATAACTAAGAATAAAAATGAATATATAATAGTGAGTTTCTCCAAAGAAATAAAAGAGAATAATGTATTGGGAATACTAATATATAGAAGAAAAGGACAAAGTGAAAAAAGAGAAGTGAAAGTCAATAACACTGAAAGAACACATGATGTCTATGGAAGCAAATCATAATTTATCTTGAAATCAGAATATGTAGGAACTATATCAATCCCCAGAAGGAGATGACCAAAAAAAAATCCTGCACAAAATAATGTAAGAAAAAAATACAAGAAAGCTTCTCAGTACTTCTGAACATAGAAAACAAACTGACTGTGCACTGTTGGTGGAGTTGTTAATTGAACCAACAATACTGGAAAACATGGAACACTGGAACTATGACCAAAGGACTATAAAACTGTGCGTATCCTTTGATTCAGCAATATAACTACTGGGTCTATATCCCAAAGAGATCATTTAAAAAAGGGAAAAGGACACACATGTACAAAAATATTTGCACCACCACCAATATTTTGTGGTAGCAAAGAATTAGAAATTGAGGGAATGCCCATCAATTGGGGAATGGCTGAACAAATTGTGGTATGTGAATTTAGTAAAAGAAACAATGATCAAGTGGATTTCAGAAAAACCTGGAAAGACTTACATGAACTATTGCTGAGTGAAGTAAGCAGTACCAGAACAGTGTACATAGTAACAGCAACATTGTGTGATGATCAAGTATGATAGACTTAACTCTTCTCAGCAATGCAGTTATCCAAGACAATTCCAAGAGATTTGTGATGAAAAATGCCATCTACATTCAGAAAAAGAATATGGAGACTGAAAGCAGACCAAATCATTATATTTTTACTTTTAAAAAATTGTTTTTTCTTTCTCATGGTTTACTCCTTTTTTCTGATTTTTCTTTCATAATACAATTATGATGGGAATAAGTCTAAGATGACTGTACATGTATAACCTATATCATATTGCTTGCTGTCTTGGGAAAATGCAAGGTGAAGAAGGGAGAGAGAAAAATCTGATACTCAAACTTACAAAAAATGAATGTTGAAGGCTATCACACTATGATCCAGCAGTGTTTCTACTGGGTCTGTATCCCAAAAGGGATCATAAAGAAGGGAAAGGGACCCACATGTGCAAAAATGTTTCTGGCAGCCCTTTTTGTAGTGGCAAGTGGCAAGAAATTGGAAACTGAGTGGATGTCCATCAGTTGGAGAATGGCTGAATGAATTATGGTATATGAATGTTATGGAATATTATTGTTCTATAAGAAATGATCATCAGAATAATTTCAGAGAGGCTTAAAGAGACTTACAGGAACTAATGTTAAGTGAAGTGAGCAGAACCAGAACCAAGAGATTATTGTACATGGAATCAGCAAGATTATACAATGATCAATTCTGATAAACATGGCTCTTTTCAACAATGAAATGATTCAGGCCAGTTCCAATGGTCTGTGATGAAGAGAGCCATCTGCACCTGGAAAGAGGTCTGTGGGAACTGAGTATGGATCACAACATAGCATTTTCACTCTTTTTTGTTGTTGTTTGCTTGAATTTTGTTTTCTTTCTCATTTTTTTCTTCTTTGATCTGATTTTTCTTGTGCAGCATAATAATTATGGAAATATGATAGAAAAATTGCACATGTTTAACAAATATTGGATTACTTGCCATCTAGGGGAGGGGATGGGGGAAGGGAGGGGAAATTTTGGAACAGAAGGTTTTGCAAGGGTGAATGTTGAAAATTATCCATACATATGTTTTGAAAATAAAAAGCTTTAATAAAAATACAGTAAAAATGAATTTTGAAAAGTATCTTTACATGTCACTGGGAAAAAAATACTACTAAGTAAAAAATAAATAACAAAAGAAAACAAAGTGACAATGAAACAAATCCATAGATTGTCTCCAGAAAATAAACAAACTTACACAATAAACTCAAAGAGAAGTACTAGTAAAATTGAAAAATTCCAATGATAAACAGGGCAGCTGAATGGCTCAGTAGATAGAATGCTGGACTTGGAGTCAGGAGAATTCATCTTCAAGAATTCAAATCTGATATCAGATACTAGCTGTGTGATCTTGGGCAAGTCACTTAGCCCTATTTGCCTCAGTTTCTTCAATTGTCCAATGAACCAGAGAAGGAAATGACAAACCAATATCTCTGCCAAGAAAATTCCAAATGAGGTCATTAAGAATTGGCCATAGTGAAAAAATGACTAAACAACAATGGCAAACATCAAACTCTTCAAATGACTAGAAGATAGACCTTAAAATATAAAAGAAAGTAAAATCAAATAACACAAGGCCATTATGGACCTCCCAAGCACCCTGGAAGGGAATAGAATAAAGTATTCTAAAATACAAAATTAAGATGTAACCCAAAACAACAGTCTAATCATAAATGAAAATAAGATAGATGCTCAGTGAAAGAAAGAAACTTTGAAGCATTCCTACCCCCCAAAAAAACAGATATGATCAGATTATTTGCTTTTCAAAACTATAAAAAAATAAAATATTAAAAAGCAAAAGTAAAAAAAAAATTATCCCAGAAAAAAAGAGCTATGTGGATTAAAAAACAACAACAACAACAACAACAAAATAACAGCAAAATGATCATTTTAAGTAATTTATTTCTAAAAATACAGAAGAAAATAAAGATGAAAGCAGAACTTAAATAGAAAAATTGATAGTGGCAGAACAAGCTCAAAACAACCTGTAATATGGAGCCTAAAGAAAGAATAAACAAAAAGGATTATAACTTTTGCATCTTTATAACAGGAATAGAGTGGGCTCCACATGTGCAGAAAGGCATATGGTTGATCCTGCCAGTAGCATATGCTTGTCTCAAAGATTAAGCCATGCATGTCTAAGTACACACGGCCAGTACAGTGAAACTGTGAATGGCTCATTAAATAAGTTATGGTTCCTTTGGTTGCTCACTCCCTCATACTTGGATAATTGTGGTAATTCTAGAGCTAATACATGCCGACAAGCGCTGATTACAGATTACAAATCTCGAGGATTTCCTAACACAAGATGAGACTAATGGACAATGGACTTATGAACATTTATAAATTCTCAATTTATGATTATTTGATCATGTTATTTGTTACATACTTATAGCATATATTATGTTACTATGTTACTATGTGTTTATGTAATCTATGTAATTATGTGAAATGCCTCCCATATTGATGGATTTATGTTTCAAGGTCATGACCACCCTATGTTCTAAATCAAAAGAAAGGGGGAGATGTTAGGTTCTTACTAAGTGCTAATGAGATAATAAGATATTAGGTCCTTACTAAGTGCTAAGTCGGTACTTAACAATTTTCTCACAGTGGTTGGGCGGGCGGGGCTGTTTTCCCCCTCCTCGAGCTCGTGCCCTTCCTCCGGGGAGGGTGGTGGTTGGGGGGCCCCTGGCACCTGCTGGCACCCAGTTTTATCCGGTCAAGCGAATGATTAGAGGTCTTGGGGCCAAAACGATCTTAACCTATTCTCAAACTTTCAATGGGTAAGAAGCCCGGCTCGCTGGCTTGGAGCCGGCCGTGGAATGCAAGTGCCTAGGGGGCCACTTTTGGTAAGCAGAACTGGCGCTGCAGGATGAACTGAACAATGTAAAAAAATAACCATGATCAAAAACAGGTTGGGGTAAGGAGGAAGTAACACAGAGAGAGGAAAAATATGTGGATTCAACTCCATAAAAATGCTATTACAGAGGGAAAGACTGCCTCATAGAACTTTAGTTCTAAGAGACCAGAAGAATAAGCTAATGATATCTCCAGGTACTCATTTCAAGAATTCTGGGCACAATGATCTTAATGCTGCCCAGTGCAACTTTCTCTCTTTTCCTGGGGAAATTCCTGGGTACTGAGACTGAAGTCTCCTACTGGAACCATGTTGGCTATGGCTATCCACAAATCTAATCAGAGAATGCTCTCTAATGTGTTGTAGTTATCCTTACTGCCATATTGTAACGTGCTGTTGTCTCCAGAAGCTGCCGATCGCTCTCTGGGAGGAGATCTGCTGTGTCAACTCAAATCTCTCAGACAGATTCTTCTTCCTGTAGAGAACCGTTGTCTCCAGACAGTTGCCGTTAACTCTCATCCAGAGAAGTGACTTCCCTTCCTGCAGAGAGCTGTGTCAAGCCTGGTCTAGAGCAGAGACTCTACTGGCATATGACCACTTGCACATCACAAGTGGGGTCCATAAATTAAATACTGGGGAAGGGATTCAGGGGGGAGAAGTGAAAAAAAGCATAATCAGGAGATAATATGATGGCAGGAAATACAGAATTAGTCATTTTAACTGTAAATGTGAATGGGATGAACTCTCCCATCAAACAGAGGCGGACAGCAGACTGAATCAAAAGTCAGAACCCTACAATATGTTGTTTACAGGAAACACACTTAAAGCAGGGAGATACATGCAGAGTAAAGGTAAAAGGTTGGAGCAGAATCTATTATGCTTCAGGTGAAGCCAAAAAAACTAAGAAAAAAGAAACAAAATGCAAGCAAACAACATCAGAGTGAGTGAGAATGTTATGTTATGGTCCACACTCTGTTCCCACAGTTCTCTCTCTGCATGTAGCTGGCTCTCTTCATCCCTGCACAAGTGGAAATGGTTTGAATCATCTCATTGCTGAAGAGGGCCACGTCCATCAGAATTGATTGTTGTATAGTCTTGTTGTTGCCATGTACAATGATCTCCTGGTTCTCTTCATTTCACTCAGAATCAGTTTGAGCTGAAGCTCAAAAGGGGGCAGAATAGAACTCTTTAGTTTCTTCTCTTCTCCATCCCCTTCTCCAAGGGCTTATTTTTTATTCCTATCAGGAAGAAAAGCAAGAAGTTGAGATCAAAGCTCATTCTGCTTTCCTCAGAAAGAGGGAGTATTACACTAGAAATATATTTGTCTGCTTCCTTTAATATTGTTCATCTAACTTTTAACTTTTGATTGCTTTATTATATGGCAGGGAGAGGGAGACTCCAAACTCTATATCCAAGACTTGTCTTCTTCCTTACCTTATACAAGTTCTAGTGAACACATAATAAATAGCAAAGAAACTCATTTGTCCAAATCATAGCAAAACAGAAATTAAAGAAGATATAAAAAAGAGGATTTTACACCAGACAATACAGAGTAGAGTTCTCCTTAGGAATAAGATGGCTCAACCAAGATAGAGACCTAGATCTCACCCAAAGGGGAAGTTAGATCTGGTGATGAAGAATCTCCTAGCAAATAAACAACTTTAACTTGTTTTCACTTTGAAAAGAAAGGCTTTACCTTAGAAAAGGTGAATAAAATAATTGTCCAAAAGACAAAATTTCATTTTTGGAGTTTGCTTTTATTAGTCACAGTGAGCTTCTGAATAATTTGGCAGAATCTGAGCTAGGTGAATTAGAAGCAAAATCATCTAAATAGAATGAGACTATATCATGAATTGTCAAGTTCTTTTAAATCAGAAACCAGATTACAATTGTTTCAGTGGCAAAATGAGAAATCTTGAAAGTTAGTTCTACTGGTTAAAAGCAAAGTTCTGCTCAATGAATGTATAAGATGTCAGAAAACTGTATTGATTTGTGTTAGCATACAGGAGCCACCTGACAGTGACTACTGGAGATCCATTCCAGACCTGCAGAATGGATCTCCTCTTGTGAGAGGATGATACAAGGAGACTGAGAGGCAGTTGCTGTTCTCTGACCTCCCTCCTCTTCCCTCTGCCTCCAATTTATCTCATTCCCAATCCACAACACTTCTGTCAGCAAAGGCTGCCCTGCAACTCCTTCAGATGCTATGATCCACAGCTGTGGAGGCTCTCAGAGAATTGACCTGTCCCTTAACAGATTTATAACAGAGATTCAATGTAAACATTGTGTAAAAGCAAGCTATATCTGAAAAGAATTTGAAATATGATTTGAAAGGAGAAAAGTATAAGAAACATGAATGGCATTAGAAAGAAAGTAAAATTTAATCAGTCAAAAATTAAATGTTTTGTTGTTTAGTGCATCTTTTAAAAGGTCATTTTATTAAATATTTCCCAATTACATCTAAAATATTTTAACATTCATTTTTAAAATTTAAACTCTTTCGCTCTCTCTCCTATCATCAAGAAGGTAAACAATAGATCAATTATACATGTGATATAATGCAAAACATATTTCCATATCAATCCTGTCACAAACACACACACACACACACACACACACACACACACACACACACACATACACACACATGAAAAACAAAGAAAATTTAGAAAAGTATAGAGAAAAGTAGCATTTTTCATCATGGATTTTTTGGAATTATCTTGGATCATTGTCTTGATAGGAATAGCTGTCTTTCATGTTTACAATATTGCTGGTACTGTGTATAATATTCACCTGTTCCTACTCACTTCACTTTGAATCATTCACTTTGGATCAGAAACTGAATGCATTTGTTTTATTTTTTTCACTGTTTTTTTTTTTTTTTTTTTTTTTTTTTATTAAAGCCTTTTATTTTTCAACATGGACCCACATGGGCATGGATAATTCTTTGACATTAACTCTTGCAAAACCTTGTGTTCCAATTCCTCCCTTCCCCCATTTCCTCCCCTAGATGGCAAGTAGTCCAATATTTGTTAAACATGATAGAAATATGTTAAATCCAATATATGCATACATATTTATATAATTATCTTTCTGCACAAGAAAAATCAAATCAAACTGGAAAAAAAAAATGAGAAAGAAAACGAAATGCAAATGAACAACAAAAAGAATGAACCACATTCAGTCCCCACAGTCCTCTCTCTGGGTGTAAATGACTCTCTTCATCATTAGATCATTGAAACTTGTTAGGATTGCTAGGTGAGAACTCAGGTTGTCTGGACAGTGACAAGGTGAGAATTCAGGTTGTCTGGACAATTACAAGGTGAGAACTCAGGTTGACTTGACAGTTCTCTGGCTCAGACCTTTGGCTTGGGTCTTTAAAGGGAGTTTACACCTTAGGAATTCTAAGAAGAGCAAGCTCATTGGTTGGAGTACTTCTTCCCAGAAGCCCTTGCATTATCCCACGCCCATTCTCTGGGAGGATAAAAGAGGACAGCACTCCAGAGATAAAAGAAGTCTCTGCATTACCTCAGGCTTGACGGGGCTCTCTGCAGGAAGGGAAGTCACTTTTCTGGACAAGAGTTAAGGGCAACTGCCTGGAGACAATGGTTCTCTACAGGAAGAAGAATCTGTCTGAGAGATTTGAGTTGACACAGCAGATCTCTTCCCAGAGAGCGATCGGCAGCTTCTGGAGACAACATCACACTACAGAAACTGGCCTCAATCATCTCATTGTTGGAAAGAGTCACATCCATCAGAATTGATCATTGTATAATACTGTTGCCATCTACAGTGATTTCCTGGTTCTGCTCATTTCACTTAGCATCAGTTCATGTAAGTCTCTCCAGGCCTTTCTAAAATTATCCTGCTGATCATTTTTTACAGAAAAATAATATTCTATAACATTCATATATCATAATTCATTCAGCCATTCTCCAATTGATGGGCTTCAGTTTCCATTATCTTGCCACTAAAAAAAAGGGCTGCCACATTTTTGCACATGTGGGTCTCTTTCCCTCCTTTTTTTCATTATTAAAGCTTTTTCTTTTCTTTCTTTCTTTTCTTTTCTTTTCTTTTTTTTTAGATATGCTGCTTTTATTTGAAAGAGCGAATTACTTTGCACATGTAAATTCAAAGCTTAAAGTCAAGTATTATTTCTCCATAACAACACTGTGAGGTAGATATCCACATAGTAATAAGTGATTTAAGTCACTTTTGTTTTCTTGTTGTAGTAATGAAGCCAGAAATTGTGGTGGTTGTGATATCTGACCAATGGGCAGAGTTTGAGCAACTGCTTGGACTATCTGCTCCCCAAATAATTGATCTATTTATTATGTACTCTTGGGGGACACTCTACGTTATGGGTGTGGGAGCACACACTTTGATTTGTGTGAATTTTGCCCTGAATCATAGGAATTAAGACTGATTTTAAACAGTGATTAAAAACTTAACTTTGTTGGGATTAAATACATTAAATTAAAAATCTCTTCAGATCCATTGCCAGAATTGAATGCAACGAACATAAGGTCCATAAATTTTTTAAATGTCTTTAACTTGATGTAATTTCAAATATCACAATACTTAAAATGCTACAAATTGTGATAAAAATAACTTTATCCAGAATATTAAAATAAAATACTAAAATAAAACCAATATCAGAATTATAATAATGAGTAGTGTAGGTAGAGCTTACATACTGAAAATTTATTTCTTTCACAGGATAATTCAATTTTGTACCCTAAGTCAAATTTATTCTTGCCTTGAAGGACTCCAGAATCCCTCAGTTTAACTTATGTTAGGAGTAGCAAAAATTCTCATGGGTGCTGTTCTTCCCTTTTCTGATGATTCACTGTAAAAATTAAGGTTTTATAAGCAATAGTGAGAAAGTACCTGGTCCATTGAGTCTCAATGGTATGAGTCTCATACCTAAATTATTCCACAGAAATATCCCATGGAAATGAATACTATATTAAAACACTTCCAGAGATCTGTTCTGTCTTTTGCCCAAAATATTTCCCAGCTAAACATAATACATACAGCATGTCACTTTTCATATCTATTTTGTTCTGCCCTAGACAGCAACAGTTACTGTCCTCCAGAACAGAAAAAGCTGAAATTAAGGCCATCATTGTTGATATTTTAAAGTTAGTACCAAGTTAATGTTGGTATCTGAATTAATTACAATGGACATTAAAATGAGAAATCGGATCTTTTTATTATTTCCCTCTTGATGCCAAGGACAATATTACATACAGTAGAAGGTAAATAAATTCATCAATAAGGCTAAGTTTTCAATGTCTGTCACTATCATACATTAGGGTCTAGCTGTCATTTCTTACCATTTTGGGGACAAAGCTAAAGAAATATGCCAGGTTAAGTCAATTGAGGAATTTTTAGATTACATGTCAAAAGAAATATTTTTCTCACTTTGTCATGCCACCAATGCATAATAAATCCCAAGCTTGAACTGAACGAATCAGCAGGTTCTTTTCTGGTAATGTTTAATTAGTATTGTTTATGATTCAGTTATTAAGTTTTGTAGTCAGTTCATTAGAGTTGGCTTTATTCCTCTAAGATTGACCCATGATTTAGCCTTTTCATTCAGCCTCCTGGATTCAATTTTCCCTTTTCAAATTACTGTTATTTTATTACCCTTTGAAAAGATCAAGCTATTAACTTAATTACAATTATTATTAAGTGTTTTGATTGAGAAGAAATGTATATGTTTTGTTCAATCAACAAAGATTTAGTGATCATTTACTATTTGTAAGGCATTATACTAGGCTGTGACGAGCTGTCGTCTCCAGAAGCTGCTGGATCGCTCTCTGGGAAGAGATCTGCTGTGTCTACTCAAATCTCTCAGACAGATTCTTCTTCCTGTAGCGAACCGTTGTCTCCAGGCAGTTGCTGTTAACTCTTGTCCAAAGAAGTGACTTCCCTTCCTGCAGAGAGCCCCGTCAAGCCTGATGCAATTCAGAGTCTTCTTCTTTCTCTGAGAGTCCTCTCTTTTATTCTCCCAGAGAATGGGCGTGGGATAATGCAAGGGCTTCTGGGAAGAACCACCCCAGCCAATGAGCTTGCCCCCTCTATCAAGTCAACCTGAGTTCTCACCTTGTAATTGTCCAGAAAACCTCAGTTCTCACTTAGTAATCCTAACATCTCCCCCTTTCTTTTGATTTAGAACATAGGACAGTCATGACCTTGAAACATAAATCCATCAATATGGGAAGTATTACAGATAATTACATAAATGACCTTGAAACATAAATCCATCAATATGGGAAGTATTACAGATAATTACATAAATTACATAAGCATATAGTAACATAGTAACATAACACATGCTAGAAGTATATAACATAATCATAAATTGAAAATTTATAAATGTCCATAAGTCCATTGTCCATTAGTCTCATCTTGTGTGAGGAAGTCCAATGATTCCTGCTGGTTTTAAAGTTCTTTAACAGTCTTCTTATTATCCATGCTCTTTCAGTGTCAGATGTTTCTTAGATCTTCTCCTTTATTTTGAGATCTTTCTCTTTTTCTGTCTCTCTCTGATGGACAAGGCGAATATGACTTGTTGGCACCCATCTGATTCCTTCTCCTGCTGAAGAAATACAAGCAAACCCTCTCTCCCAGGCAGTTAACCTATCTAATTTCCTTCTATTTACCACTTTCTAAATCTCTTCTCATCATCTGACAATTACATTTGCACTGGGCACAGCCCTGTTGATTTAAAAGGCCTGTATTCTCCCCAAGTGTAATCCATTTTTGCAATCTGATTGCCTTTTGACTGACTTATCAGGTAATCCCTTTCTGCCATGTGATTGCTTCTCTGCTGATTGATTAAATCAGAGTCCTGACCTTCTAAAGGCTCTTTGGGTGTAACATCAGCTGCCATCATGCCCCAAGTCTTTTTTGCCTGGGGCCCTGGACCTGGGCCCCTCATCCCATTTCCCTGAATTATTCTACACTCTGATGCCCAATGGAGTCCTCTGTTGCATTTTGGACATGGGGTTTTAGGTCTTCTCTCACCCTGTCTTCTCACTGTATCTCCATACCTACACTGAGCTCTTAGATGTCCAATTTTTCCACATTGAAAACATCTCCGAGTTTCTCTAGAAGGCCCTTGCCATGAGGGACCCTGTCTTTCCACATTCATCATTGTCCGGGTGTAAAAAGCATTTGTTCCCACTGTAGCACAACGTCTTATGATCTCCTCTAAAGGAGCATCTTTGTCTAATCCCCATATAATTCTTTTGCAAATCTCATTGGCATTTTCCTTAGCCAGATGTCTGGTCATTATTTCTGTAGCTGAATTTTCTCCAATAGTTCTTTTGACAGCAGTTTGCAAACGTCCCACAAAATCTGCAAAAGGTTCATTGGGACCTTGCTGTATTTTAGTGAAAGCCTCTCCACGATCTTTCTGTCCAGGAAGGACACCCCAAGCTTTTATTGCAGCCTTAGCAATTTGTTCATATATTGTCATGGTATAATTAATCTGTTCCGAATTCTCTCCATACTGACCTTCACCAGCTAAGTGCTCAAAAGTGAATTGTGTGTTAACTCCTATTTCCAAATTGCATCTGACTTGAATTTTACATAATTCATGAAATTCCGCAAGCCATAATAAATTTTCTCCAGGTTCCAGACATGTCCTTGCTATGGATTTCCAATCATTTGGGGTTAGGACTTCATAAGACAAACCATCTAGTAACATTTTGACATAAGCTGATGTAGCCCCATAAAGGGTACAACCTTTTTTCAAATCCTTAATTTTATTCAAATCTAAAGGTGCATATCTTCTCCTTTTTTTACCTACAGAGTCAGTATTTTCAATCACAGGATATGCATGTATAAAATCACTTATATCCTGTCCTTCTCTCTTAGCTTTAACCAATGCTTTTTCTAATCTTGTCATAGGCTTAGGCTTCTTCACAGGCAATTCTGTTTGTGTTTCTGCCTCTTCCCCTCTTTCTTCCTCCATCTCTGAAGGTGGGGTTGATGTGGGCCTGTCAATAATCTGTTCTCTAGGCAGGGTTGAAGCTTCTTCAAGAGAATCATACCATAATTCCTCATTTAAATCCTCTTGCTCTAGGGAAAGATCTTGATCTTTCCTTTTTTCCTCACACTTCCTCCTCTGTTCATTTTTAGAACTTTTCCTTCTCCTACAACTTGCTTGATAGTTTAAGGCTAATTGAACTATGTTGTAGATATAAAATACTTCTGCAGAAATTGAACGAGGCCCATTTTTTGCTTGAAATTCTTTCATTTCATATCCCACTAGCTTCCATTTATCTACATCTATCTTTTCTTCCTCTAAGAACCAAGGGGATGTGCGTCTTAATGCAGCCAAGAGTTTAGCAATCTGTACCCAGGTTACAAGTAAACTCTGCTCCTCAATTATGTTGATTATACTCTCTATAGTACCACTCCTGAATGGGGGTGGAGCTGAGGTTGCTTCTGGGGCTGGGGTTGAGTTGGCTGAGGTCCAGGGATTGAATATAGCTAACATCTGCCCCATTTCAGCTATAAGAGATTCCTGGTTTAGCCCTTAACAAGTTAAGTTCCTTATTTATCTATTAGCACGCTCACTTAATCTTTAACAAAGTTTCCTCGTTACTCACGGTTCTGGGTCAGAGAGACTGAGATCTAGATCAGAAGCTTTTCCACTGGAATCAGGACTGTGTCTGTCCCTGTTCGGGCGCCAAATTGCGAAGGTCTGGTCTAGCTCCTCTTGTCAGGATAAGCAAAAGTCCTTGCCCCACGTGTGGACGCCAATTGTGACGAGCTGTCGTCTCCAGAAGCTGCTGGATCGCTCTCTGGGAAGAGATCTGCTGTGTCTACTCAAATCTCTCAGACAGATTCTTCTTCCTGTAGCGAACCGTTGTCTCCAGGCAGTTGCTGTTAACTCTTGTCCAAAGAAGTGACTTCCCTTCCTGCAGAGAGCCCCGTCAAGCCTGATGCAATTCAGAGTCTTCTTCTTTCTCTGAGAGTCCTCTCTTTTATTCTCCCAGAGAATGGGCGTGGGATAATGCAAGGGCTTCTGGGAAGAACCACCCCAGCCAATGAGCTTGCCCCCTCTATCAAGTCAACCTGAGTTCTCACCTTGTAATTGTCCAGAAAACCTCAGTTCTCACTTAGTAATCCTAACACTAGGCTATGAAATTTAGAATTTATTAAAAATTGTTTTATGTTAAGCCAATGTATGAACTAAATGAGTCCTGTGCAACATTAAAGTTTTTTTAACCTTTAGCTAATAAAAGTAATTATGCTGAAATGGAAAAGCAAAATAGTGTTGCATATGCACAAAACATAGTAAATGTTAAAAGATACTGACTTTTAAAACCTTATGTATTATTTTACTATAATAAAATTATCCATTATAATATTTCTATTTCATATAGGAAGGTAGTAGATAAATTGCATATTTAGTAGTATCTTTATCCATAGCCAAATTGTTTAGTTTTGAGGGATAGGTAAAATCAAGATATAAAAAAATATTCCTGTTCATTCAACAACTCCCACATAGACTTTTTCAGAAGATATTTTATATAGCTAATTATTGAATAAATGGACATTGCTTAGATATTATAAATCTAAAAGCTTTTTATTTTCAAAACATATGCACAGATAATTTTTCAACATTAACCCTTGCATAGCCTTGTGTTACAAAATTTCCTCTCCTTTCCTCCATCCCCTCTCCTAGATGTCAAGCAATCCAATATATGTTATACATGTTAAAATATATGTTAAATCCAATATATGTAAACATATTTATACAATTATCTTGCTGCACAAGAAAGATCAGATCAAAAAGGAAAGAAAAATGCAAATGAATAACAACAAAAAGAGTGAGAATGTTATGTTATGATCCACTCTCAGTCCCCACAGTCTTCTCTCTGGGTGTAGATGGCTCTCTTCATCATTAGATCATTGAAACTGGCCTCAATCATCTCATTGTTGGAAAGAGTCACATCCATCAGAATTGATCATTGTATAACATTGTTGCCATGTACAATGATTTCCTGGTTCTGCTCATTTCATCCAACATCAGTTCATATAAGTCTCTCCAGGCCTTTCTAAAATCATCCTGCTGATCATTTCTTACAGAACAATAATATTCTATAACATTCATATATCATAATTTATTCAGCCATTCTCCAGTTGATGGATGTCAGTTTCCATTTTCTTGCCACTAAAAAAAGGGCTGCCACATTTTTGCACATGTGGGTCCTTTCCCTCCTTTAAGATCTCTCTGGGATATAAGCTGGATCAAAGGGAATGTGCAGTTCTATAACTGTTTGAGCACAGTTCCAAATTGCTCTCCAGAATGGCTAGATCTGTTCACAATTCTACCAACAATGTATTAGTGTCCCGGTTTTCCCACATCCCCTCCAACATTTGTCATTATCTTTTCTTGTCATTTTAGCCAATCTGACAGGTATGTAAATTTGTATCTCAGAGTTGTCTTAATTTTCATTTCTCTTATGAATAATGATTGATTCCTTTTCATATAACTAGAAATGATTTCAATTTCTTCATCTGAAAATTGTCTGTTCATATACTTTGACCATTTATCAATTGAAGAATGGTTTGAATTCTTATAAATTTGAGTCAATTCTCTTTTAGAAATGAGGCCTTCATCAGAACCAATGAATGTAAAAATGTTTTCCCAGTTTATTGCTTCCTTTCTAAATTTGTCTGCATTAGTTTTGTTTGTACAAAAACTTTATAACTAAAAAAAAAAATTATCTATTTTGTGAGCAATAATGATCTCCAGTTCTTCTTTGGTTACAAATTCCTTCCTCCTTCACAGATCCGAGAGGTAAACTATCCTAAGTTTCTCTAATTTGTTTATAATATCACTCTTTATGTCTAGATCATGAACCCATTTTGATTTTACCATGTGTTACAGTATTAGGTGTGGGTCAATGCCTAGAGAAACTGAATGTTTTTAAAGAGAAAAATGCAATTCTGTGATTTGCAAGACCTGTTAAATAAGTCAATAAAAATAAAAGCAGAGAATTTAATAATAATTTACACTGAGTGTATGGATTTGAAGCTCTGTTAAAAGGTAATGAGAAGTGTATAGTGTGGATAATAGTATAACATATATAATATATAAATAGTATAACTAATGTATAAAAGAACTAATATAGGAAATTCTAAAAAAATAATCAGTTCCATATAGTGGTATTAACTCATCTAGAATCCAAATGAGGAATTTCAATTTCTTTTTTTTTTTCTTATTATATCTTTTTATTTACAAGATATCAAACTTTTTGTTCCAATTTTTCCCCTCCTTCCTCCCATCCTCTCCCCTAGATGGCAGATAGACATGTTAAATATGTTAAAGTATATGACAAATACAATATATGCATACATATCCATATAGTTATTTTGCTGCACAAAAAGAATCGGACTTTGAAATAATGTACAATTAACCTGTGAAGGAAATAAAAAAATGCAGACAAAAACAGAGGGATTGGAAATGCTATGTAGTGGTTTACACTCATTTCCCAGAGTTCTTTTGCTGGGTGTAGCTGGTTCTATTCATTATTGAACAAATGGAACTGATGTGGTTCATCTCATTGTTGAAGAGAGGCATGTTCATCAGAATTGATCATCATATAGTATTGTTGTTGAAGTATATAATGAACTCTTGGTCCTGCTCTTTTCACTCAGCATCAATTCATATAAGTCTCTCCAGGCCTTTCTGAAATCATCCTGCTGGTCATTTCTTACAGAACAATAATATTCCATAATATTCATATACCACAATTTATTCAGCCATTCTCCAATTGATGGGCATCCACTCAGTTTCCAGTTTCTAGCCACTATAAAGAGGGCTGCCATAAACATTTTTGCACATACAGGTCCCTTTTCCTTCTTTAAGATCTCTTTGGGATATAAGTCCAGTAATAATACTGTTGGATCAAAGGGTATGCACAGTTTGAAAACTTTTTGAGCATAGTTCCAAATTGCTCTCCAGAATGGCTGGAGGTATTCAGAATTCCATCAATAATGTATCAGTGTCCCAGTTTTCTCACATCCCCTCCAACATTCACCATTATCTTTTCCTGTCATCCTAGCCAATCTGAGAGATATGTAGTGGTATCACATGGTTGTCTTAATTTGTATTTCTCTGATTAATAATGACTTGAGCTTCTTTTCATATGGCTAGAAATAGTTTCAATTTCTTCATCTGAAAGTTGTCTGTTCATATCCTTTGACCATTTATCAATTGGAGAATGGCTTGATTTCTTATAGAGTCAATTCTCTATATATTTTGGAAATGAGGCCTTTGTCAGAGCCTTTGACTGTAAAAATGTTAGAGGGATTTCAATTTCCAATATAATAAGTGACTTTCCACTTTAACAGGTTCACTCAAGCTCCTCATTGGGTCAGTCTGCCATGGCACTCTGCCTGGTGGTGTCTTTCTCTTTATCCTCCTACCCCCATGTCATATATCTTCCCTAATTCTACTATACTTCTCAATTCCATTTCTCCTCCTTATAACTAACTAATTCTTTAGAACCTTCCAGGATTTAGCCTGCCAGCATGGCCCAACCTGATGGGGTGCTCCCTTTATACTGGGTAATTGTGAGTTCCACCGAGGAACTTATCTTTCATATGCTCTTCTAATTCTTTTACATCTATCATTCCTGATGTTTATTATATCCCTTCATTTTGTCTATAATCTGTTCTCCTAAATAAATCTACTTTTTGCCAAGGAGAATGGCCATTGTGAATTCATGCGACCAAACTTCAACTTTTGGTGCCTGTCATCATTTGGTGACAAACCCCACAACATAGATTGCATGATCACCATCTTTTCCATAAAAGTAATGAGTTTATCACTTTAGATGTATTTTGCCATCCAGATCATAAAACATTTTAAAGACAATTAGAAATGATTTTGTGCAATCCATGGTATTGGTCCTACACCATATCCTGCCATGAATATTATTCTGCCATTGAAAATTCTGTCCATCCTTGTCCATATGATTGTGGCCAATCTGGTTAGTTAAATCCTAGATCCCTTGCTTCAGAAGGGATCCTCAATCCATCAAAGCCTTCTAGCCTACTGTCTTAGCCATCTTCTACAATACCTTGCAGAGCAATGAGCAACTTCATGCCATTTATTGCTTGAGTAATCACAGGAAATTCACTTAGCTTCCCTGAGCTCCAGTTTCTTCATATATTAAACAAGGAATTTGGCCTAGATGACCTCTGAAATATAGCTCTAGAGATATATAATTCTGTGATCCCATATCTTTAATAATTCTACCCTACTCCCCAAAACAGAAAGGATACTAGGTATCTGAAACTCTCAATCTCTGATCCTATAGACAAAACCTCTGAATGCCAATTGCTTAATTTAACCAAAAATGTAAAAAGATATACAAGGCAAAAAGAGCATTTTGAGAACTGGTTCTCTTCCTTCTTGGCACTAGTCCCTTATTTGGTCTCCATTTGCCTTAGTTTCATTACCTGGTTAGGAATAAAGTTCCTTAGCAATATACTATGTGAAATATATAGTCAACCCCATAGTAGCTCCACTAAGATATGAAAGCAGTACCATGGATAGCACTAAGCAATTTCTATTAGGCTTAAGGATACATTATGATTTGGATAGAGCAATGTACATAGAGTGTCAGGCAAATCTTCTAATTCAAACTATTCAAAAGTGGGAATGAGTTGCATATCTCATTGGTTGACTAACACACTGGATATATGTAAACAAAAACTGGATGACTGACTTGTTGTCATAAATATGTCATAAATGGAGATTTTTTTATTTTTGAATATGGGTTGGACAGATAGTCATTGTGGTTCCAACATTGAATTCTGTGATTTTATGATCCTGCTTATGACACTTGCTAACCATGTTACCATAAGCA
The DNA here is from genome assembly GCF_048593235.1 of Sminthopsis crassicaudata. Lineage (NCBI taxonomy): Eukaryota > Metazoa > Chordata > Mammalia > Dasyuromorphia > Dasyuridae > Sminthopsis > Sminthopsis crassicaudata. Next base: position 72,460,219 of record NC_133617.1, on the reverse strand, counting down.
AATCTTTTCCCCTTTTTGAGCTTATTTTCCTCATCATAAACACAATTGTTGAGGCTCACATGAAAAAATATAAGTAGAGCAATCTAAAAATTTTAGTGTGGCATGAAAATTTTTATTATTATTCTTGTTAATATTTTTGTTTGAGGGCTCAGTTTTCAATTTTTAAACATAAATTGTAATTATGGTGAAGGAGAAAGTGCTTTAATTATATAGGAGCATATAGTAAGAGCAGTTATCTTAGCTACTGCCCCCATTCAATTTGGGCTAGTTTTTCCCTAAAAGGTATTCAAGATTTTATTAGCTAAGAGATCTAAAGGCTAAGATGATTGATATCACTTCCTTGTTTCCTGAATATAAAATAGCCATAGGGAAGTCTAGGTACTATCTGATTCTTAGTGAATTAATATATATGACAAAGGACTTCAAACAATTGGAGGTATACCAAAATTTTTTTTTTCTACTGAATATCCCTCTCCTGCTATGATTAAGTAAATACCCTGTTTCTACCTTCTGAATGATCTTAAGTGTCTCATTTTATTCCAGTATCAAATCTAAAGTAACAAAGGACTAACCTGAATGAGGTCCAACCCAGAACATGAAGGAACACTTCTTGGATTTCACTGCTCTATTGGAACTGATTTGGTGTATCTCATTGTTGAAAATGGCCACGTCCATCAGAATTGATCATCATATAGTATTGTTGTTGAAGTATATAATGAACTCTTGGTCCTGCTCATTTCACTCAGCATCAGTTCATGTAAGTCTCTGCAGGCCTTTCTGAAATCATCCTGTTGGTCATTTCTTACAGGACAATAATATTCCATAATATTTATATACCACAATTTATTCAGCCATTCTCCAATTGATGGGCATCCACTTAGTTTTCATTTTCTGGCCACTACAAAGAGGTCTGCCACAAATATAGAATCCCAGTTTCTTAAATAGTGTTTCTATTTGATCACAGACTAATAATGAAGCTCCTTTCCTTTCTTCTCTTCACTCTCTGGAAGAGACTATGTGTGTATCTCCAGTACAGTCACTAATGACCAAGTATCTACTATGGGCCAGAACACTCAATTCCCAAAGGCTTACATTTCTGGAGGGAAGGGACAATATCAGGATCCCATCTCCAAGCTGTTACTCATTTTGTATTAGCCAAATTATCTAATTGATAATGATAAAAAAAATATTTCTCAGTGCCTTTTAGAGACAAGAAATTTCCTCAAAGCCAAATAATATTGAGACATTCTTGGACAGAAGTAATGTTACCTTCCTTTCCTCCATACAACTTAACACAGCCAGGATCAGAACCAGAAGGGAAATTTTAGCCATCTTTTAGTGCAGCCCCATCATTTTTTAAATAAAGTAACAAGGACTTGGGGAGATAAGTGCTTTGTTCATCAAAATCAGTGACTTTAGCATCACCTACTGGATAGTGGAGTGGGAGAAGTCATGGGCTTATGGGATTTATAGCTAGAATAGAGTTTAGAGGTCCCTTACCTCAATTCCACTACTTATTAACATATGGGAAGGGGAGGATTCTGAGAAGATGGTAGAATAGGTCAGTAAATTTCAAGTTTTTCAGATTCCACCACGAATATAACAAATTTGTGCCTCAGGGCATAGACTGGTGAAAAAATTAAAAAGATTTGGGGCAGAAAGGGGTCTTCCTGGAACAACCCAAGAACATGCAAAGAAATTCCCACTGTTGGTGATTAATTCCTGTGAAGTGCACACATTTCCAGGCTAGCTCCACAAAAAGTGGAAATCCCAGGGGTGAGTTGGGTTTGGCTGGAGTCTCAGCAGTAACCACAGAAACTTTCACCTCCTGGATAGCCTGGGAAGTTGAGGATTTGAATCTGGAAAGACTTCGAGAATTTCTACTAATTAGGAATGGCAGGCCCAGCTGTGCTGCAGAGACATAGACCTAGGTGAGAAGAAACCAGTACACCAGGAGTGTAGAGGCAGAGGGACAGGGATACTGCTGCATGAGAGGATTTACAGGAGGAGGGAGCTCCTGGTTTGGGATTTCAGGTCAGAAGTGAAGATAGAGATACCATCCTCCCCATGATTAGAGGTGTTTTTACTAATACTTTTCATTTTTAAAAAATGAACTGGCAAAGAAGAAAGAACTGGACCATAGAAACCTAATAAGGGAATAGAGAAGACCAGGGTTCATCTTTAGAGGAGGATGCTGAAGTAAAAAAAAAAAAAAAAAACCTTCTTCTACCACAAAGAGTAACATGAAATGGCTCCCTGCCCAGAGAGGATTTATAGAACTCAAAAAAGAATTCAAAAATCAAATGAGAGACAATGAGAAAAAGAATCAAGAAAAACAAGATTATGAAAAAAAAAATGATAACCAACTAAAAAAGGAGATATGGAATCTTAAAAAAAGAAAATAAATCCTTGAAAATTAGAACTGGACAAGGGAACACCACGGGAGCTATTAAAAAAATCAAGAAATAATAAAACAGAATATAAAGAATGAAAAAATAGAACAGAATGTGAAACACCTCATAAGAAAAACAACAGATCTGGAGAACAGATCAAAAAGAGAAAATGTAAGAATAATTAGACTACTTGAAAGCTATGAGAAAAAGAATCTTGACATAGTAATGCAAGAAATGATCCAAGAAAATTGTCCTGGAGTGATAGACCATGAGGGGAAAGTAGAAATAGAAAAAAATTCACCGATTACCACATCGAAGAGATTGTTTGTAGAAAACCCATAGAAATATTGCCAAATTGTGAAGTCCGGATTAGCTCCCTGGAGGCCTCAAAATCTGCCAGAGTCAAGATAAGCAAAAGTCCTTGGTCTTTAGGGAGAGAAGTGAAGGAGGCAGACAAAACTGCCAGGAGTTTTGCCAAGGATCCTTCCTTGATTCTAGAGTTTAGAATCTCAACAAATCTCTATACTTTTCTCCTCCTCCTCCTGAGGCCAAGTGAAGTTCTCTCACTTCTCTCACTCCACCCTCTAGTCCTTCCCTACAATTCTCTTAACCTCAAGCATTGAGCTAGCATTAATTGTGAGAGGAGAAATTTCAAACATGCTAATAGAGTTATTGTCCAATAGGTAATTAGCCTTAAGTACTCAGTTGTCTGATTCCAATGCACCAATTCAGAATTTCAGCCTTTCACACCAAATTTTGAAATAACTATATCAGAGAAAATTCTGCAAGAAACAAGAAAAGAAAAACAATTAAAATAAGCTGGAACTACAATTAGAATTGTACAGGACTTATCAGCAGCCACATATCTATTGACAATCAAAAGAATTAGGCTTGCAGGCAAAAATATCATATCCTGCCAAATTATCCATAATATTGAATGAGAAAAATGGACATTCAATGAACTTGCAGATTTTCAGAACTTTTTATCAACCAAACCCAAACTCAATAGAAATTTTAACATGTAAGCGCCAAAATAAAAGGTCAGTTTCAAGGAAGTTAACATGGACAAATTGTTTTATGTTTTTTACACAGGAAATGTATACTATATGTTTAAGATTGTCATTTGCAATAGGGTAACTCAAAAGAAAGATTGGAACAGAATTAAGGTAAAAATAGGAATTATGTTATACAATGAAGTACAGAGGAAGAATAAACAAAAGGGCTTAGAAGGGAAGGGGGGCTCAAAGATTGGAAATGGGTTAAATAGGCAACACTACATATATACCATGAAGGGTATAGTATCCTCCAAAATCTATAAAGAAATAAGAGGGAAGGGATGGGCTGAAGAGGAAGTAAAGAAGACAAAGGAGAGATCCATAGATGGAGGGAGATTAAGTAATAGCAAGGCAAGTTAAAGAGCAGAATTAAAGCAGAAAGTCAGCAGAGATAGGAAAGATTATGTGTGTGTGTGTGTGTATGTATGTATGAGATGAGGCACAGAGTGTATATGTATGTATGTGTACATAAATATATCTTTTCTTGAGGGTGGTAAAGGGGGTGAAAGGAAAAAAAATTTTAAAAGGTGTACAACAGAGAACAAAAGAAGTTTACAAGGAAGTAAAGGTGAGACACTCATGAATATAACTTGTGCTGCTTATATATATATATATATATATATATATATATACTTTCTGGAACTGGCAATTCATTGTTATACATAAAGAAGACAGACTTGACCATCAATTGATTTGCTGATGTTCACAATTAGCATAGGTAACACATCTTGCTTTAGGGTTTTTCTCATAAAAGGTCCCACCTTTCCCTTATTAATTACAAATTCATTAGAAACTTTGCTTGCTTGTTAAGAGTGTCACAATAAAGCTTTGTCTCTTGACCTGGAGATACCTTTTTTCCCCCTGAGGCAATTGGGGTTAAGTGACTTGCCCAGGGTCACACAGCCAGGAAGTATTAAGTATCTGAGGCCAAATTTGAACTCAGGTCCTCCTGACTTCAGGACTGGTGCTCTATCTACTATACCACCTAGCTGCCCCTGTGGAGATGTTTTTAGCCTGTGGATTCATTATGGATAACTCCCCACTTCTATAACTTGCTGTACCTTATTGTGATTTGTTGATCTTCACTACTTTTGGTGTTCTATGTGAAAGCTCATGCAATGTCTCAAACCCTTTCTTGTCAAAGTAAGCTTCCCTTCCCATCTCCCTCCCTCCACTCTGTAGTTTGGTCATCTCTTCAAGCATCTAGTGTGTGGGACAACAACACAATCTCTGACTCAAAATGACTACTCAGAGATTTCTCAAAGTGAAGATCAGAAGTTTTATTAGAATCTCCTGAGAAGTGGGCAGTCCACTCATTGGAATTTCAGAGAGAGGAGAGCAAATTTTACAGAGGCTAAGAAATGGTTTAAAAAGTCAAAAAAAAAAATTTACAGAAACTATTCGCCCACCCATCTCCTGGTAATCCTCCTAATATCATTGTTAAACTCAACCTTTATTCCTTTGTTTTTGGAATACAGATGGGCTTTTTGTGGTTAGCTTGTTACAATGTTTGCTTATTCTTGTTTGAGCTGGTATGAGCACTCAATTGTAATGTTTGTGCAAAAAATTTCATTTTTCCCAAACCCATCAGGTCTTCATATACTAAAATTTAGATTATAGGTTCAATTTACCTTAGTTAATGATTTTATAAGGAAACCACATAATCCCTTATAATAAGATTTTTTTAAAGGTAAGCCAGAGGGGTTAAAGATTTCCTAGATTAACTAAGGAGACTTGGTTTACAAACTCAGGCTTTTCTCAATCAACAAATAGAGATTAGCCAGTTTGGGGGCTTCTCAGATATCTCCAGGCCATTAAATAGTCAGGTTCTTCTCTAAACACTTGAGTAAAGGTCAAAGGGGTTAGTTATCTCAGGTATTTTCTGCTGGAAAAGTAAATCTTTGCTCTTCTTCCCAGAGCCTAAAGATTAAACAGATCCTTGGTGCTGAGTCTTTGAATTGCCCAAAGTTATTATTCTGAGAAGTCCTCAGTTTCCCATTTCACTCACTACGAATTCTTCTTGGGTCTTTGGGTTGAGCCCATTGTGGGCTCTCAGGGAATTCTCTCTTGATAGGGGACACCTTGTCTCAGAAACATCTGTTATTTGTTTCTCTCCTCTCTGGCAGAATGTGAGTGACTACAGGAGCTCTGGCTTTTCCTTCTCCCTTCTCTTTCTACCTTGTGACAAAGATGGGACAGTTCCCCCCTCCACCTTAAATTAGCATTTTAATTGCATGCTTTGTTGTTTGTATTTGTCTATGTCTGTGTCTATCTGCTGAAAGTTTATGTCACATTTGTGCTATAAGCAAGATTCTATTAATTTGAAAGACCTAAAATGCAGCCAGTAAATTGCAACCCTTCTAAGGGCTGTAGTTAGAGACAATACTGGGAAATAATTATTAATATCCGTAACTTCCATTTTTGGCTTTCCATGAAACATAAGGTTATAACAAAAAATGAAAGGCCTATAAGACTTTTTTTCTATGGTCCCAAAATAGAACAAGTTGAGGCTTTGGGAGAAGAAAAATTTAGGATAATTAAATTGTAGTCAAATGTCATAAGCTAATGAAAACATTTTAGTAGATTCTGGATATATGGAATTAATTAAGTGAAGACACCCTCATGGGGATATAGCCTTAAAATATTCTGTAATTGTGACTTGAGACTTTATAACAACAAGTGGAGTTATATCTAAAAGTTGCAGGTGTTTGTCCTCTCCTGTTTCCCATAACCTCTTAATTAGCATATAAGTACTTCTTTTAAAGGTGATAATAGCTTTGAATTATCTTGTCCAAGGATATATTTGTATAGCAATTCTCTGGGGAAATTTAAATTAAGAGCTTATTGTTATTGACTTGTCTTTTTTGTTTGTTTCTGGGTTAGATTTCTGTGATTAGAACAAGCCAGACTCCCCCAAACAATGGGAGAAAAGATCAGGTGAGAGGGGTGGGTTTTCTACATTTGGGCTATTTAAGCTTGTGTTTTGCAGGTTCTACTATGCACTCCTTTTGCTGACAAACACCTTGTCATATGGGAGAATCCCTTTTCTTATTCTGAGAGTCCCTGACTATTTTTGTGGTCAATATTGTCCTATACATGTAGATTTTCAGATTAAGAATTTTGTCAAGTAGTCATTTTGAGATTGCTAGAAAGAAATCCTGAGGTATGGGGGAATTCTAGGAATTCATCCCCTACTGAAATATAGTAAATTTTGTGGTATTATTCTATAGAATTTATTTTAAGGAAAAATAAGGATTAAATTATGCAAAAATGTAAAAAGGTTTTAAAGGCATTTGACAAAATTAATAGTTTCATTGTTCTAGAGTGGTGAAGGAAAAAGAGTCTTTTCCTCTTTCTCTGCCCTCCCCCAATGTTCCCTGAATGCAGCAGAGGTTGGCAAATGGGAGAAAGAAAAAGAAAATATACTCAGTGCAGTGAAAATTATTTGAGATATGATGGTAAAAGCAATTAGAAGTGGGATTTTGGATTATAGTAAAAAAAAAAAAAAAAAGACATATAATTTTAAAAAGGCTTTAAACAAAGTCATGAAAAGGAAACATATACACACAAACAGCCCTAAGGATAGATGGGGTAGGCAGGCAGGGGCAGCAGGCTTAGACCCTTCTCTGGGGTCTCTGTTGATTCCCCTAAATTTGTAAACTTGTCAGATTTCTTGAAGCCATCAGTGTGGGCAAAGTCATCAGCTTTGGGGAAAAAGCTTGTTTAGATTATATAGTTCAAAAAAAGGGATGAATTGAGAATCTACAAGTTTGTAAGATAATTTCTAATAAGTGATCTTTACAGAAGTATGTTTAAACTCAAGTGAAATATGTTAAAAAAAATCTCTCATGTGTGTGAATCCTGGTAAACTTTTATTGCTTATTGCAATTTCATGAGAGTAAAAATAATTGGATTGATCTTAAGCTGTAATTAGTGAAATTTTCTATTTGAGGAAACAAAATCTATTGGTACTGTAACTGATATTGTTTTGAATTTTGAATTTAGGTATGATTTCTTTTTTTTTTCTTCTATTAGGCAATTGGGGTTAAGTGACTTGTCCAGGGTCACACAGCCTAGGAAATGCCTGAGGTCAGATTTGAACTCAGATCCTCCTAACTTCAAGGCTGGTACTCTATCCACTGCCACCTACCTGCCTCTCAGGTATGATATCTGATTCAGTAATCTACCATTCAAAAGAAATGCCACATATTACTCAGAGAAATGTGATCCTGAACTGTTACAAGTGGAGGTCTATATCTGAGCAAAAGCTTCGAAGACAACCTTTGCCTTAAGTAGTAAACATAGGAACACAATTGGGAAACTGAGCCAGAAGGATCCCACTTTAAGCTTAAGTCTGATTTTTCCTGAGTTTGATTATTAGGTAGAATTGTTATTGCATGTTTAATTGTCAGCTGTGAATCTTACCTGAAATCAAACAGAGGTAAGGATGTTTTATCCTGTCACATATGTACCTTTAGGCTTAAGCCTGAAAGACCAGTTTGAGACTGTTGTAATCCTGTCCCTGCTTTTTCCTCAAATAACAAATTTCTGTAATCAAAGTTAAGTAGTTAGTAGATGTGAGCGCAATTAAAGTATGTAAAATCTTGCTGTTTTCAACTTGAAAATATGTTAATGATGAGAGCTAGTATACTGAAGAAGAGGTTAGGCAGGAATGGGTGAGGATCAGCTGTCCAAGGAATGAGTTCCCGTAAAGGAATGGGTTCCCGTAAAGTAATTTTGCTAAACCCAAAGGCTATGGTAAAAAGCTTTCTTGTTAAAGAGACACCAAGAGGGATTCTCTTGGAGGGCATATCATTTTCAAGTTAGAAGTAATCTGCAAAGAGTCATTTTCTGAAGATCCATTTTATGCATGATTCTAAGGGAAGTCTGGTGAGTGGATGTGAAATCTTGCTGGGAGTTCTGATTTCCTCCAAGAAAGCTTATCTTGCTGCAGAGGATGCGAGACCATTTAGGTTTGTAGATCAAAAGAGATATTTTGTTGGTGATTTTACATAATTTTATAGGGCTGATTCAGATCAAGCAGAGTTTTACTCTTATGATATCCTAAACAAGTAAAGGAGTATTTGACCTCATCTGTCAGTTCCTAGATGTTTGTACGAAATAAGATCCTTAAATGTTTCAAAAAAATATAAGAAAAATTGACTATTGATTCAACTATATGTAGGACTAGCTGTTATTCTACTAATTATTGAAATCAATCAGAATAAAGCAGAAACATCTTTAGTATGGTTTGGAGAAGAGAATTTTAGTGCAATCAATTTTTTTCTTTTTTTTTTTTTTTTCTAGCAATCAGTTTTCTTAAAAGGATGTAACTTATGGAATATTTTGTTATATCCATGGGACAATTAATTTTATTCAAGTTTGGAGATCCTCAATTTCAATTCTACTAAACACATGGGAAAACTGAGACTTAGACTTAGAAAAGGCATGCAAATGACTTTTTCAAGATCATGAGGTGGTGAATGGACTCCAGCAAAAGATCATGCTCCTAGTTGCAACCCACTGATGTGGTTTGAGTGGTCTAGATTAGTGGCCATAAGAGAGTTGTTAAAAATCCCCTTCAAATCGACCACAGGTTTTAGGAGTGAAAGAATTCACTCATTCCTGAATTATTAGTTGCAAAATGAAAGTTTATTATTAGATAGAAATTAGTTTACCAAGAGACTGACTTCTATAGTGTCAGATCTATGGAAAATGAGGTTTTGCACTCAGTGGTCAGAGGGTCCTGGCAGCAAAGGGAGCTACCAAGGTCCTTCTGCAAAAGACCTTCTTGAAGGAAGTTATTTTGGGTCTTAGTGGGGACTGGGACAGCCCAAGTTGGCTCATCTACAAGCTGGGTATCAGCTTGAGCTGGAATTTGAATAGAATTGAATGAGTTTCTTTAATTGAATAGGGTTGAGATTCTTTTACTCAGGACTGAACCAACCTCACCTAGATAACAGAATGAAACTGTTTGTCTTGTTTCCCTCAGGAGGGGTCCCTCACTGAGGCAGAATTGAAGATTTTCTCCTTCAAGGAGTTTTAGAGTTTCGGGGATCCTTCTTCATTCCCCCCCTCAAGCAATCATCTCCAAATGTATTTGGGATAAAGGGGCCTTGAAGATCTCTTCTTCATGTAACTGCTTCAAGCTGGCAAGGGTCGTAGAGATTTTTTTTAGGGGCTCATGCCAGGTGGTGAGATGTGAGATGTGGGATCTGAAAAGGGCATCTAAGGGGTGTTTGTCCCGATCAGTCGTCCCCAGTCAGTTGTCATATGTTCTCCCAGTTAAAGGACAGTTGAAAATCCAAAGCTTGAAGCCTAGAGAGAACAGATCTCAGGGGCAGATTAAAGTGAGGTGTCATCCAGGGTTGAGAAGGTGACATTCTGGAATGGGGCCTTTTGCAGGGAATTCCTCTAGTCCCTAAGGTGGGCTGCCTTTAAGAATGCTGATGGAGAATTTAACTATCAAAGAAAAGTAGGAGAAAATGCTAGGAACAAAAAGTCCTTTGTTTATAGTAAAAGCTGTGAAACCTAGAGTTTAGCCCTTTCACTCCAATTTCCAGGAGAGCTAATTTCTCCCAGGGTGGGGTCAGGGATTAAGGGTGTGACAGATTCAGGGAGTCAGGCCAGGTAGGAGGCCTTGATATCTAGTAGGTTTAATAAGCCACTGAAGTCCATTGGCTGTTTTTTTTTTGTTTGTTTTTTTGTTTTTTTTTTTTAATGCTCTGAATCCCTGGGGTTAATGGCTATAGCAGGGTTAATTTTTAGACCTCTTTAGTTAAGAGGCTTTTTCAATTAAAAACAGCCACAGCTCTTTTTTTATGAGGCAGAGTCTGGGATGGGCTGCAGATCAAGATAAGGATGCAGTTTAAACTTTTCCAAATCTCTTAACTATTTATGCTAAAGGTTTGTACTTGTAAAAAAAAAAAAAAAAAAAAAAAAATCCTTTTGGGGGTTTGAGAAGAGAAAGTTGGTTTCTCAATCTCACCATAAAATCACCAACATGGCTTAGGCAGAGGGGAGATCAAGACAGGTCCTGAGGCCCCCCTGCTATCCTCACTCTTATGGGGGAAGGGTGGAAGAGACCAGAGGGCTAGCAAAGTAGCAGTCCTACCTATCCAGCTTACTGGGCGAGAGGTGTTCCGGCTGTCCTGGTAGAGCTAGGGGAAACTGGGCCACATCCCAAATTCCTACCAGAGAGCAGGACGCTGGGGGGGTGAGGGGAGATAGTTCGACCCCTGTGGTGTTCGCTGTCATGATGGAAAGGCAGTTCCTCCAGTGCTCCTCCTGCTCAAACTAGGACAGGGTCTGGGGTCTCCTCGGACAGTTTCCTTGACACCTACAGCACGAACCTCTGGAGTTCCCAGCCTAAGTCTGAGAAGTATTTGCATTAAAAGGCACCTCTGCTCTGAGTGTCTTCTCAGGAGGCAGAAGTTGCCCTGAGAAGAAAAGAGTTGGGAGTTTTAGTTCAGGTGGGAGAGAGTTAAAAAAAACTCAACAGCTATTCATAAAAGCAGAGTGGTAGAAACATTGAGGGCTCAAAAAACAGGCTTCTCCAATTTTGGCCTTGGACCCCTGAAAAAGTTGGGGGGTGGATCCCAGGTTTCTCCTTAAGTTGGGAAGGTTTTGGCTTCAAAGGAGACATTTCCAAGGGGTGTGTCTCAGGCAGCAGCTTCAGCGTGAGAGTAGAAGTCAGAATCAGTACCAGGATTTGAAAGAAAAAAAGGAAGCACATTAAGAGTGCACTGAGATGTTGGTGGGTGGAGGGAGATTGATTCCCAATTCAGCAAATCTAATCAGTGTCAAATTGAAAGTAGTTAAGGTTTCAAATAGTTTCAGTCTCTCCCTCTAACTCCTCATTGGCCTGCTGCAGTCAGGGAATGAGAAGAGAAAAGAAAGAAGCTATCTCCACTCTCTTAATTTAATTGAATTGCTTTGGAATTTTATTCCCCAGCCATCATTCCAAAGGACTTTCCTAAAGCTGCAACTTTGGCCATAGTTGGAGCTTACAGAAAAGAAACCTTTAATTGCTGGCAGGGTATAGAATGCCAATTCAAAAAATTAGGAGAGAATATGCTAGGAGCAAAAGGTTCTTGGAACTGAAAAAGTTAGGAGTCTGCTTTCCCCAGAGTGCTCACAGGAGCATTTTCAAAAGCTAGGTTGTTTCTCTCTCCACAAGAATAGCAAAAAGTTCCCACCTATAAAATTGGGTAGGCAAGTGAGAGAAAGGACAAAGGCTGCTTTCCCCAGGGTGCTTATTTTGAAAGCTAGGCTATTCATCTTTCCACAAGGAGCTAAGGAAGGTTTAAGCAAGTGCTCTGAGGCTAGGAAAAAACAGAGCAGTTTGGAATCCCCTGTTTTTGTAAACATGAGCATGAGCATGCAAAAGCATAGTTTTGAGGCTTCTTAAGTCAAAAGGCTGTGACAGGAGTTACTCCTCTAAGGCAGAATGACCAAATCAGGGAAGCCAAGTCTGGTTTTTAAATGTATGAGACAAGCATGCTTCCTGAGAGGGCTGGAAGCTTCGGCTTTGAAAAAATTTTCTGGAGATTTGAGAAGATAAGATTGAGTCCCCTATCTCTCTACTGTACAATACCCCAATAAAGGGACAGGATAGGAGCATTTAAATGACAGGCTACTAAGCCATATGGGAGAGGTCTGAGACAGGCCTTGAGTTCCTCTGTGATCCCCACTCTATGGGGGAAGGAGAGGAAAGACCAGAGGAGCAGAGCGAGAGGGAGGGAGAAAGAAATGCAATGTTCTTACCAAGGCTGCTTCCCAAATAGCGAGGGTTCCTCTGTTGATTCCATGTTGGAACTTGAGGGAGGGGGAGCTGACCAAATCCCAAAATCTTGCTGGAGAACAAGACATTAAGGAGAGACAGCTCGGCCCCTATAGTTCCCGGGAGTAGCAGCCAAGGATAGAGAGATGTCTCCAAAGCTTGCTTTAATTCCTAGACCTTTCTCCTCTTGGCTACCGGCTGATCATTAAAGACCCCAGCAGCTGTATGTAACAGTAGAGTGGGAGAAGGGCTCAAGTATGGCTTCTCTTAAGTTTCTCCCCAGGACAGATCAAAGAGAGTGCCAGCCTTGGACCCCCAGAGGGGTCCTCAGAGTAAATGGCCAGGTTTCTCCTGGGTCTGGGGGGTGTGCAGCTTTCTTAAAGAGACACTTCCTCTCCTGTCTCAGAATTTCTGCCTGAGGGCAGAGCTTAAAATCAGAATCCTGGAAAAGCTGAAAGGCCCAGGATTCCGGTCCGGTGGGAGATAAGGGAATTTAGGAGTGCCTTGTGATGCAAAGGAAGGTCCTTTGTCTCTGGAGGGCCTGGGCAGAGAGAGTTTGATTCCCTTCCAGCAAAACCTAAGCATTTTAAGCTTCCCAGTTAGGGGATTTTTCTCAAGCCAAATGTCTCTGCTCAAGGAAGGATTTTTAGAGGCAGAGGTGTTTCATCTCATTGTGGACAAGTAAAAGCTTTTAGTTTTCCCATATTCTTGCAGCATCTCTCGTGTGTCTAGATATCTCTAGAGACAGTTACAAAAGGAGGCCTTTTGTCAATCCACAGCAATTCCCATAAAGCATCCCCGGAGAATTGTGCTCGAGAGTAGAGCTCTATCCCACGTGGCTTGGATGTCCACTACAGAATAGAAAAAAAAGGTCTTTTACCTTGTCCAGAGTTTCAGGGTTTCCTGATCCCACTATTTCTAGAAACAGTGACAAAAGGAGGCCAGAAAATGCAGATATTTTCCCAGTCTGGGTGTCCACTATCTTTAGAGATAGAGTGAGACAAAAGAAGGCTTTTGTCAGAGAATGCTGGTATGTTCCAACAGCTCAAAACCCAACATGGTTTTAACTGTCCAGATCTCTCGGAATTTCCCAGTTGGTCAGAGAATCATAAATATGATGCTGTTTGTGTGGTCCAGATTAATGGCTATAAAAGAGTTGTTAAGAATACCCTTTAAATCAGTCACAGGTTTTAGGAGTGAAAGGATTCACTCATTCCTGAATTATTAGTTGCAAAATGAAAGTTTATTGTTAGATAGAAATCAGTTTACCAAGAGATTGACTTCTATAGTGGCAGATCTATGGAAAATGAGGTTTTGCCCTGAAAGAATGCAGTGGATAGAAGGTCCTGGCAGCAAAGGAGCTACCAAGGTCTGTCTGCAAAATGCCTTTCTTGAAGGAAGTTGTTATATTGGGTCTTAGTGGGGACTGGGACAGCCCAAGTTGTCTCATCTACAAGCTGGGTTTCAGCTTGAGCTAGAATTTGAGTAGAATTGAATGAGTTTCTTTAATTGAGTAGGGTTGGGATTCTTTTACTCAGGATTGAACCAACCTCACCTAGATAACAGAATGAAGCTGTTTGTCTTGTTTTCTCGGGTGGGGTCCCTCACTGAGACAGAGTTGAAGATTTTCTCCTTCAAGGAGTTTTAGAGTTTCTGGGTTCCTTCTTCACCACTATCTCAATGGGCCCCAGAGAGGAGCAAGCTGACCCAGTAGAGTTATTATATTGATGCCCGTATATAATTAGGTAAACTATAGACATCAACTCCCAAGGCTATAATATATAAACAGGACAGTCACAACTATTGAACTGATTTGCTGATGTACACAATTAGCACAATTAGGACACACCTTCCTCTGGGTCCTTCACCACAAAAAAATCTCATCTTTCTCCTTTTTATGCATTGCAAGCTCATCAGGAACTTTACCTGCTGATTAGAAAGTCACAATAAAGCTTTTTCCCTTGCCCTCCCCACCCTTGTGACTTGCATCTCATAATGATTTGTTGGACCTCATCAGTCACACTAGTAGTAAAGATTACAGTTTGGGATTTCAATCCAAGTTTTCTTAATCCAAATTCAGAGTTCTTTCAGTGTACCACATTGACTCCTCATACCTAGAATTATACCTAAAGTCAAACTGACCTAATGTGAGATTAGATTCTACTGAAGTTTTGCTTTTGAATATACATATAAGAGGCCAGGAATGGAACCAAGCAGGAGGAAGACAATCCTTGGACATTTGAGCTGAATTTTGTTCTTTGTCTTTCCCCTTCCCAGTTCAATTTTACTACTTAACATGTGGGAAACTGAGACTTACAGAAAACATGCAAGTGATTTGCTTAAAAGATCATGTCTCTGGTCTAGTATCTCAATGGTCTCATGAGAAGCAAGCTGACCCGGGAGAGTTATCTTATGCAGAGCAATCCTATATTGATGACCTTATACAATTAGGCAAATTATAGACATCAACAAAAGGGGTTTTGAATTGAGGACCGGGGCACCTAATACCCTTAGAGCTCCCAGCAGCTTATTGGGAGGGCAGCCTTTAAAATAGATAATACAATTTAGCAATTAGAAATTCAACAAGCAGCCACAAACACTTTTTTGACCCTAAGCTTTGACCTTAAATTTCTTATAGAGATGCAGACCTAAGTGACCAGGATATATGGTTCAAAAAAACAACAGATTTCAGCCTGAGGGCACTAATTATCTGGTATTTCTTTGTATTTCAAAGAGTTTACAGCCTGGGGCAAGGACTCTCCTTCTGGAGAGGAAATGACCATTCTAGTTAAGTCTCTGAGGAACTGCTAGATTTTCCTGAAGAGAGGAAAAACTGTCAAGAACTTGTTTCTCTAGTCTAATAACTGGGTGTGTTAAGGGCTCCAGCCTTCTGCAAAGAGAGATGTATTAGATAACACAGCCCTCTCAATTGTCAATAAACTAGGAAAAGATGTAAAAATGGAATGGTTAATGACCTTACTCATCACCTCTATTTGCTGGAGCCTTTCTATTAGCAGAAGAATCTCACCTGGGAATCACAATCAGTCAAACAGTTGGCAAATTGAATCTTCCTTAAGCTGGGTATGTCACAAGGAACAACCCAGGTCAGTGATAAACTGATAAGGCCACAATATGATTCCTGGAGAAATGGCCCAGTTCTGGAGAACAATGGCCAAGCCTGATAAAACTACTATTTGATTATCCCTCCTGTCTTATGGTTTTTATCTTTATAACCTCTGCTGCCTATGCCCACCTCAAGCTCAGTTTTAATTGTCACTCTCAATGCTGCATGTCTGTCTGCCTGCTTAGGGAAAATAAAAGCCCATTGGCATCCTAATTCTTTCTTAAACTGAACTCTGGGAAAAGGTTGACACACCCGAACTGAAAATTTTAGATCAAGTCAGAAGCTCCCTGATCTCCTGAAAAAGGACACCTCCCTAATAGTAGCTTACCTGAGACCTTGAGACTAGGAGAACTACATGAAAAGTAGTCATTTGAGATCAGCCAGAAGCAAAACACAGCTGAGGCTCTAGATGCACAGCATGGAGATGTGCCCCAATAAAAATAATTGACATCATTGATCCTGTCATATTAGAGAGATTAATTGCTCTTCTACACAGTGTGCCCTGGCCACAAGTATTCCCTTTGTGTCTGCCTTTCTACATTTGTTTCTTGTGAGTCTCAGGTTTTGGGGGTAATTTTTTTATTTCTAGTTTTCTTATTGTGTTTCATTAAATACCTTTGATTGACCAGTTGAAGTAGTTGGAAGGGCTTATAAACTATGGTCCTTGTAGGAGCTATGGATACAGACACACAGAATATCTTGAATCATCTTGAGTGGGGGCACTCACTTCGAAAATTGTGGCATCCCAAAGTACCACTCTGAGTTTCCCCACCAAGGCATCCAAGTAGCTCTGGAAATGCTGAAGAGTATGCCAAGTGAATATTACTGGGGGAAGTTCTGAATTAGTACTCAAATCCAGGGGACCCAGGGTCTTACATGTCCCAAAGGCAAATCCTGGAAAATGTGCAGGGTCAAGATCATTGACTATTGTCCTTGTCTGACCAGAGGGAGGGGAAAGGGAGTATGCATCAATCCCTCAGACAAGTATCATTGACTCTCTGGAAGTCTGGCCATAACTGCAGCAGTTCCTGGGGCTTGAAATGGTGAACCAGGGCAAGATGATGGAAGGCACAATGTTCATACTCTTGCCGTTTGATTGAGAAGGCATAAGGCGGGGCAGGTGTGGGTTTTATCCCCAACTCTTTGATGCATAATCCAATATACACATCTTCCAAGAAGATGGCCCTGACTTTCTGGGCCATATCCAGGATCCTAATGGCCAGGGAGACAGACAGCACATAGCCTGGGCCAGCACAGTACACAGGGTATTTTTCTTGAGGGTACAGCTCAGGAGGCATGTACCACTTGTCATCTGAGCTCCGCTGGGGTTCTGAGTCAAAGTAGATGTAACCTGTGATAAAGTTTGGCGGTGTGGGTTTCTCAGGATGCAGTATCTGATGTATCAGAAAGCTGGGGTTTAAGAAGACATCATTGTCCACCTTGAGCACATAGCGGGCAGTGGGACAGTACTGGGCCACCCACTCAAGACCCATGAGGACCTTGAGAGTCAAGTTGTGGTATGTATCCAAGAAGCCCACCTGGAGGAGATCCCCATGTTCCTTGTCCTCCTCCTCCAAGAGGGTTTGAACTTCTTGAAAAAAGAGTGGTTGGGGCAGACCGATAACAAAGAGGCGGCAGATGACCACGTTATGTACCAAGGTCTCATTGCCCCATGTTTGTCGGATGATTTGGCGCACCCCCACCTCTTGAGGCTGGGTCATCACCAACATGAGCAGAAAAGGGGTACCTTTAGGCCCTTTACACCTGTCAGGGTGGTTGATAAGAAAGGGGTAGGGATAAGGATAATTCAAGTCCAAGGGGTGTGGTGTTCGAGTCTGCCACTCAAATTTCCTCAAAGAGATCCTTGGGGATGGAGGCTGCAGATTTATTGAAGATGCCCAGGATTCTAGGAGCTGACCCACCAGCAACACCAGCAGCCCCAAGAAAACTGTGCCCAGCATAGCTCCCAGTACCAGCCGTTGCCTTAATAGCTTCATGATGTCAATGTTCTGGGCAGAGAGGAATGGGAGAACAAGTCAGTGATGAGTACAATTACATGTAACACATATATAATGTGTTAGGACTTAGGCCTGCCCAGATCTCCATTCAACTTTAGGCAAGCTATTTTTTGGTGGGGGGAACCTGGATTTGGAAATCTGGGAATACTAGAAGAGAGAAGAACAAGAGGGAAGGGAAGAAGGGTCCCCCACCTACGCTTTGTGCCAGGTCAACCACCAGTTTGTCTGAGTCAGAGACAGGTGGAAGTGATTGAGGAGCCCATATTTTGTAGGGAAAAGGAGTCCTAGGTCCTAGTCCAGGGTGCCGCTGGCTTTTTATAGGCTTTAAACAAATTGTGGTTGTTTTATGAGAGAAAAGAACTGAGGGTAAGAAGAAATTCAGAGGGTCTGAGTGGAAGCAAGTAGAGGTTTGTCATAGCTAGTTGTGCCAAAACTATTGGGCAGTATGAAGGGAGGGGCTACACGTGCTCCCTATACTGGGAACTATGTTGTGAAGAATAGAAATTATGGGTGGAATTGTCTTGGTTTCCTAGAAGAAGTTCTGTCTTCCTGAATTCTTCCGTGTGTGATGATCTGATCTTTCCCTCCCAGTCCCAGCCAGAGTCCCAGCCCCACAGCCACAGGATAATGGGTTCACTCCTAGGAGAAGAATACCTGTACCCAGAATTCTGGGCCAAAAAAGTCCAAAGCAAAGCTTTAAAAAAAGGAGGAGGGAGTTTCTCTCCATTCTTCCCTGCCCTGAACCCTGTTCCAAAAAAGTCCCAGTTTCCCTTCTTAGAGTCATAGAAATCAGATTGTAGAGATGTTGACATCAAAAGAACGGAACTGGTCTGGGGAAGGTCCCTGCCACTCAACTCTGGTCCCTAACCCCAGAATCTCAGCCTGCCTTCACCATAAAGAGAGACAGACTCAGTGACAAGTAAATAGCAAAGACCTGATAGATAACTGCTTCTTGAGTTAAATTCTTCCCCTGAGAAATTCAGGGGGTTCCCTCCCTTTATTTCCCTTCCCCTCTAGCCCAGATAGGTTGAGGTCCTCACCCTCTTTTCTGGCTGAGTCCTGGGATTCAGTGGTACAGGAGTCCAATTCAGAGAGAATGCTAGTCACCTGGTCAGGGAGAGACAGATATGGGAGGAGTGTAGAAGTGGGAAGGGGAGGGCACCTGCCTGCCTGCCTCTCTTACTTGAAGTATTGGGTGGGGCAAATCACCTAGGCAACAGAGAAGGGTGGCCAGCATGGCTCTGCCTAGAACTCCACTGATTAGAATTCTGAGGTGAAAGACTGCTATTGGCAATTGTAGCTAAAGCCAGGTACCCCAATTTCCAGCAAAAACTGCTCCAGAGATTATATGAGGTTGGAGGGAGAGGGACTGAGTGGTTTTTATCAGGACCAACTACAAAGGAAAGCTGGAGAGGAACAAGATAGAGAATTATAATAGCTCACATTTTTATAATGTTTTAGACTTTACATTCATTTCCTCTATGATACTAGCCCCCCGGTGAAGTCCTTTTATCCTCCACCAAATCCTGGGAGTTGTTGCAATAATTATCCCCCTTTTACAGAGGAGGTTGACCAAGGTTGTGTTGACCACACAAGGAGTGCTTGAGACTATATTTGAACTCAGCTCTTCTTGACGCCAGGTCCTGCACATTGTGTTTCTTAGATTACTTATTTCTAAATCCTATAGTTTCTACTCAGATAGGGCCAGCCAGGAAGTAAAAAATGTTGGGGAGGCAGTCACCAGAAATCACCCAGAACTGTGAATTCAGTGGGACTGTTGCAAAAAGTTGCTAATTGTATTGATTTGGGCATCATATTAGAACCACCCACCAAAGGACCCACAGGGGCATCCAGTATAGGACAAAGAAGCCCAATACAGAGACAATATGTGGCATGAAGCTCACCATGAGAGTTCGGTGAGGAGGGGAGGGGTCACTCTGCCTATAACATAAAACTGGGCTATTGCACCCTTCTCTCTCCCAGTTACCAGAGGGTCAACAATTATTACTGCCTTATTCCACTTTCATTTGCTGTTCTGGTTGGTTTCAGCTGAAAAGAGCAAGTTGCCCAAGTCAGTATCTCCTGGTATCTTCCCATCCCAACTTTCCTGCCTCTTATTATTTTCTTTCTCCTGTTTGATTGTAAGCTCCTTGAAGGCAAACACTGCCTTTCTTTTTACTTATTGTCTCCCCAGCACTTAGCACAGTGCCTAGCACATAGTAGGAGCTTAATGAATATTTATTGCATTGTGTAGATGCAAGAGACCACTACAGTCAAACCTACCAATGTTCTTTTGAATATGGAGTTCTCTAATTAAAGACTTACTGACCCTTTCTAAGTCAGAGTGGATATTTTTCCCTCCCTCCCCCTTTGATTTGAAAAGTGAAATACAGGAAAGAAATTCCCTAAAAGGTAAGTTGTAGTATTGGGAATACTTGATTAAAGAGTGGGAGCAGGCAAGAGGGGAGGTCTTCATAGATTTATTTAGTGAAGTTAATGTTTTAAAATTCCAATATCAAGCTTCATATGTATTCTAAATTATAATGCAAATGCATTTTTCTGTTATGTCATATCAAGTTGAAAAGGAGACAAGAAACTGAATAAAAACAGAAACAAAAATACAGGCTGATTTGTGATCAATTTATGAAATTACTGTATATTTATGATATTACATCTTAAACCCCAGACTGAGCTGAATCAGAAACCTTACCCAAAATGCTAGGAGGCAGAAAGTCCAATAGGCTTCAGGACACTAGTGCTCACCTATCTGTTTTTCTTTTTCTGGTGTCCAGCATAGTAGAATCAATTTACAACTCTTCTAATATTGTTGATGTGTGCCTATTTTTTTCTCAGCCCCTCCAGCATGGATTATATACATATTTTGTCATCTTTGCTAGTTGGATGCTTGTGAATAAAATCTCAGAATTATTTTTATGTGTTTTTCTCTTATTATGGGGCAGTTGCTATAGCAAAGAAGAAAACTACCTGTAGTAACAATATTAGCACTTCACATATGATAGGGGATAGGGGGAACTAATCCTTTCCATAGCCATTATATGAATGCATGGAGGCAGGAGATAGGATTCAGTGAACAGCTAGTTATCCAATTTAGTAACAATGTTAAAATGTATCAGAGTCGTGGTTCATAGCTTGAAAGGATTTAAAGAGATTCACTTACAGTCACAAAAGAGTTTATGCTATTGCTGATGGCCCAAACTCCGAGGTCTGGCAATTAGAAATTGTTTTGGGAGAGTTTTTATATTGAAAAATTGGGGTTTAGCTAGCAAGCTAACAGCCTACTAGGTTATAAATTATGAAAGAGAGATACAGAAGGATATAGAAATGATTTTTCATACTGGGAAGGAACAGGTTATCTTTTAACAAAGTATAATCAATCAGACAGAATAGGGTTTTTGCAGAGGACAAATAAGGAACAGATAAGAGGGTTTATTGCTTCACATTCCTTAGCTAGAAATGCAGATGAATTGACCCTTGGCTCTGACCCACCATCTCCCTACTTCTGCCATTTGAGGAGAAGAAATTCTGGTGACAAAGGCTGGGCAGCCATATAGTGACATGTGTAAAGAGGAGCTGTATAAAACAAATCTGAAAATGTGGTCAGAAGACAGATATTAGAGCTAACTGTTCGTGTAACCATCCATTTCTCTGATTTCCCCCTCCAGCAATGAGAGAGGGAAGATAGACTAAGGAGTTATAGTTATTCTAGCTTTGAGTTCATATGGATCCTGTGGTTAAAAAAGAAAAAGAAAATTCAAGAATGAATTCAAGTTTACAAGGTTATAAATCTGGGTGGCATAATTGGAGTTTGCCAAAGGGGTGGGTTAAAGCAGGGAAGTTGATGAGTTCTTTACTGGACAGGATAACTGGACAGGAGATAAGTATCATGAGCATAGTCCTGGCAAGAGTCTCTATATTTTCCGAGAAACAACTTAACTAAGTTCAGAGAGGTTCAACACTGGTAACCGGCCATTTGGTGATGAATCTTTTTGCCATGACAATCCATGAAACAAAGAACATAAAATGGCGTTAAGTCCAATGTGGTTCCTCTTGGCTTCTGCAGAGATAAAAATACAGGGGAACAAAAGAGCATGACAAGAATCACATAGTTTTTAGACCAAAAATATCAACTCAGATGTTGGCATTCTAAAGGGGAGGCCCTTGATCTGTGAATAGATATACTATAGAGATACTGAACTACAATAATCTAAACATTCTTGGTACAAATGAATCACTTAGCTGATTATTCCCCGGGTGGAATCAAGATGGCAGAGTAAAGTCAGGAAGCTATTTGAGCTCTCCCAGTTTCCCTCAAAAACCACATGAAATCAAGTCTCTGGACAGAGTCTGACAATGAAACTACTCTCCAACTCAAGATAGACTGGAAAATTTTCAAGAAATATCAGTCTCACTGGGGTGAAAAGGATGTTCAGCTAAGTTCAGACAGACTCTAGGAAAGCCAGAGAGAGGGTCTTAATCACAGCAAATCAGCAACTAAGACCCTCAGTCCTAGCTCAGTAGAGGAGCATATCAGTGTGTCAGCTTCCAATCCCAGCTCAGAAGGCAAACTCTGGGAAACCAGGCTGTTTCCTGAATGGGGCAGGCAAAGCTACCCCCTCCAAATACAAGGGGCCCCTGTACTCAAAGCCAAGGCTCAGAGCCACAAAGGAAATTTGGAATAGTGCCACCATTACCCCAGGAGCAGAGCTCCACCCTTAAAAGTTTTTTTTTTTTTTTTTTTTTTTTTTTTTTTTTAAGGAAATATCAAAAGAAAAAGAAAGAAAAATAAGCAAAAAACAGAAAAGAACCCTGAGCATAGAAAGCTACTATGGTCACAGGGCAAACCAAAACACAAACTCAAACTAGAACAGAATGTCCACAAAAAAAAAAAAAAAAAAAAAAAAAAAAACCTCAAAGAGTGATATAAATTGGTCTCAAGCCCAAAGAATCTTCTTGGAAATGCTCATAAAAGACTTCAAAAGGCAAATAAAAGAGGTAGAAGAAAAAATGAGAGGTAAGAGAGTCAATAGTTTGGAAAAGAAAGAGAAAAATTGAAGAAAACAACACCTTAAATAGTAGAATAAATCAAATGGAAAAAGAGGTACAAAAGACAATTGAAGAAAATAATATATTAAAAACTAGAATAGGGCAACTGGAAGCTAATGATTTTATGAGATAGCAAGAATCAGTCGAACTAAAACAAAGTAAAAAAAATGAAAAAAATGGAAGAAAAATGTGAAATATCTCATTGGCAATACAGCTGACCTGGAAGATAGATCCAGAAGAGACAAATCTAAAAATTATTGACCTACCTGAAGGCCATGACCAAAATAAAGACGTTGGATAGTATTCTATAAGAGGTCATTAAGGAAAACTGCCCCAATATTCTAGAAATAGAGGGGGAAATACTCATTGAAAGAATCCATCCATCATCTCTAGAAAGAGATCCCATATGGAAATCCCCAAGGAACATTGTTGCAAAACTACAATAATTCAAATATGAAGGAGCAATAGTTAGGATTATCTAGGATCTGGTAGTTTCTACAGTAAAAGATCAGAGGGCCTAGTTTGCTTTATATATATTTGTTTATATCTTAACTCCTGTAAACTTAGACTGTAAGCTCCTTGAGAGCAGGAACTCTCTTTTGCCTCTTGTGTCCTCAGCACTTAGCATAACACTTGGCACATAGTAGGTGCTTTATAAATGTTTAAGTGATTAATAGAAATTATTAAAAGTCTCTTATTTCATGGAAGCTCCATCTCCTCCCCTGAAAGATGATGCTGAGTATATAAACAAATATATATAAAGCAAAATATATACAAGATAAATAGGAAATAATTAAGAGGGAAGACATTATTAAAAGGAGTTATGGAAGGTTTCCTGTAGAAGGTGGGATTTTAGTTGGGATTTAAAGAAAGCAAAAGAAAATTATAAAGAAATGAAAGGATGATTCATAGATTTTGCTTGAAGAAGCAGATCAAGGATCCAATGAAATTGGTTATTTCATAAGATATTTAGTCTTTCCTTTTTAAAAAATATCACTAATGTCTTTTTTATATATCATATTTACTTCCAAACATATTTCTCTGCAAGTCATCCCTTGTAGCAAAGTTTTTAAAAGAAAGAAAAAAAAATCAAAACTAATGACATATCAACCACATCTGAGATTATGTGCAATATTTCACATCTATAATCTTACCCTTCCTCTGGATGAAAGCAGGGAAGTATATTTACTTAACTCTTCTCCAGGACTAACCTAGATCATTCTAATTCAACAGCTTTCAGTATGTTTTGTTTCTTGTTTATATATTGACATTGTTGTAGTCATTGTATAAATAATTTTCCTGGCTCTGCTTACTTTATTTGATATAAATTCATTTAGGTATTTTAATGTTTCTTGGAATTCAAGCACTTTTTCAACATGGCTATTGATAGCTTGTATTTCTTCCTTAGAAAATTTCTCTCTCCAACAATGAGATGATTGATGCCAATTTCAATGATCTTGTGATGAAGTGACTCATCTACACCCAGAGAGAAGACTGTGGGAACTGAGTGTGGATCACTACATAGCATTTTCACTCTTTTTGTTGTTGTTGTTTGCTTGCATTTTATTTTCTTTCTCATTTTTTCCTTTTTATTTTGATTTTTTTTGTGAAGCAAGATAATTATATAAATATGTATGCATATATTGGATTTAACTTTTTTTTTTTTTTTTTTTTTTTTTACCATGTTTAACAGATATTGGATTACTTGCTATCTAGGGGAAGGGGTAGGGAGAAGGGGGGAATTGGAAGACAAGTTTTTGCAAGGATTAATGTTGAAACATTATCAATGCATTTATTTTGAAAATTAAAAAACTATAGAAAATAAATTGAAAGAAGGAAATTTGCCTGGTTATATCCTTTGATATAAACAGGGGATTAGCTCTTATTCTTATAAATTTGAGTTTCTTCTTTCTATATCTTGAAAAGCAGACTTTTATACAAGAAATTTGCTATAAAGATGTTCCCCTAGTTATGAGTTTCCCTTATAATTTTATCTGTATTTGATTGCTTTGTGCAAAATATGTTTTAATTTTATGTAATTAAAATTCTCTATTTTATCTCTTGAGATACTGAAAGAGGATATAATTAAAAGAGGAAGTTATGCAAGCAGTAGCCCCCTTTAAGATTCCTTTCTGATTCCCAACCCCTATGGCTGACCTTTGATTTACAAGTCCTGGTCAAAAGCACCCTTTTGAATTCCAAAGGGAGATATCCGGATCTGAGCTAACTTGGGCTGTCCCAGCCCCCATTCTAATGATCTGCTCCCCCAACCCTCACCTAGCAAATTCTAGCCCTCGCTGAAACCCAGAGAGGAACCAACCTAAACTCCACCCATAGGCCCCTTTAACCAAATAAAAAAGCCAACCTGGAATAATCACTTGGCAGAGGGTTGAAACATGCTGGTACCATGCTTTGCATCAAAGACTCTCTGTCCACCACTTATGGTGTATTTCTCTCTTTATCTAACTCCTTTTACTAACTAGACTTTAACCTTACTTGCAAACCCAATAATAAATCTCTTTTTATCAATCTAGGTTTTCGGGCCTGTAAATTCCTTTACAGGGGACTCTGCACCACCATTAGACCCTCATTTAACTTTGTATCCTTGCGCTGAATCCAGAGGGGTTGCAGGGGAGCTCCATTTGACTTCCTGTACCCCAAACCTGCCACTAGACCTCAATTAAACCTAATTTTATTTAGGCATACCTTATCTAGATTTCATCATTTGATTCCCTGACCAAAATCCTCGAAAACTAGACATAATTTGGCTTCCAAACGGAACCTTAAATCTGGAACTCTGGAGAAGGTAAATGACTTTTTTTCTTTTCCTATTTTATGGTAGATATAGTGGATATCCAAGCCCCTCCAAGCTTGGATCATCTTCAGGGTGTACACTCAGGCATGATTCTTTAGGAATTGCTTCAAATTGACAAAAGGTCTCTTTTTGTCTCACACTCTCTCTTTAGAGATAAGAGAGAAGCAGCAAGAAGTTAGAAAACTAAAACCTTTTACCTGTCCACAATCTAGACACACCTAAACTGCTTCCAGAGAGAAAAGACTTTCTTTTGCATCTCAAGGCATTTCTAATCCCTTTTTCTTATGACAGAAAGCCAGCCCTTAGGCCGGAACTTTTTTCACCCTCCCTCCCCACCACATGGCCATTCTGAGGACTCCACCCCTCTCAGGGGTCCCAGGCCAGAAGTCTCTCAGATCTGTTTTGGGGGAGAAGCATGAGTAAATCTGTGTTTGAGCCCCTCCCCCACCCCACTGTTAAATACTTGAGTCTGTAATGGTCAGGCTGCAGCCACGAGGAGAAACGTCACTGAATTGCAGTGAGCTTGGAGATATGTCTCTACCCGGCTGCTACTCCCCTCCTGGACAGGGGTGAGCAGTTTTTCCTTCAGGTCTTGCTCTCCCAGCAAGATTTGGGGGACTTGGATGAGCTACCCCGCCCTCAAGTTCCGGCATGAAAGCCACAGAGATGCCCTTGCTATTCAGGATACAACGCACCGGTAAGATGGCATCTTTTTCTCCCCAATCCTTGCTCTGGCCTTTCCTCCCCCTCCCCCATGGAGTGGGGATCACAGAACTCAAGGCCTTTTTCACACCTCTCCCATATGGCTTAGCAACCTGCCATTTATATGCTCCCATCCTGTCCCCTTCTTGGGATACAGTGGGGAGATTGTGGACTCAATCTTCTCAAAATCTCTGGAAAAGTTTACCATTAACTTTTAAAATGGTACTTTGCTGGCAAGCTGGAGAAGCAGGCCATGCCTCTCCCAAATTTTTACCTGGCTCTTAAAGCAGCTTCCAATCCTACAGAAGCATGTTTGTCTCTTTCATTTAAAGCTTGTCCCATACATTTTAAATCGGTTTCCCTGATCTGGTCATCCTGCTTTAGAGCAATGCCTCCCATCACATCCTTTTGTCTGCCGAAGCCTCAAAATTACACTTTTGCATACTCATGAGGCTGTCTACAAAAACAGAGAATTTCAAACTGTGCTCGGGATTTATTTTTTTTTCCTAGTCTCAGGGAACTTACTTTTTCCTTAAACTTCCCTCACCTGCTCCTGGAGAGATAAATAGCCTAACTATCTCCTGGAACTCAGCTATGTCTCTCTCACTCTCCTATTTTTCTGGATTGGCATTCTATGTCCCTGCCAACAATTAAAGGTTTCTTTTCTAAGCTCCAGCCCTGACCAGGTAGCAGCTTCAAGAAAGATCTTTGGAATGATGGCTGGGGAATAAAATTCCAAATCAAGGCAAATTAAACCTTTAAGAAAGAAGTCTGTCTTTCCTGTTGTCTTTTTCTCAAGCTCTTTCTAGATTTGTTCTCTGTTCTATACCTGGTCCCTGACAAACTCTTGCTCTGTCGTGTCACAGTTCTACCTCAGGAGTCCAGGGGCTATAGAATATGAAAACTGTCTAGAGTTAGGTGAGGAGCTACTGAATGGAGAATACATCTCTCGCTACCCTGCCCTCATCAGTGGCCTCTCGAGAGGTTTTCACTAAAGCAAGCCCAACATAGCACCCTTCTATAGTGGGAACAATTCAAAATTCCCGAGAATAAATTGTGGCCTGAACTGTTGGGGAGCTAGGAAAGCTCCTGAGGATCGTTTGCCTTGGGACACTAGGTGCAAACAAATTCCTGTATATTGACAAATATCTCTTATTAGAGGGAGTGTTTGTTGGATCTTCCTAAGAGAGTTCTACTGAAGATTGAGCTATAGAATTGGGAAGTTTTCAGGCTTGTGGCAAAAATGGGTCAGCTTCCCTCCTCCATGCCTAGAGATTCTTCTTTAAATTGTCTTTTAATGCAGAGACAAACACTGGGCTTGAGAAAAATACCACTATCTCAACACCTGAACTCCGAATAGATTAACTGAATTCCAATCCCTCTCAATCCACCAGCTCTCTGGGCAAGTCCATTCTTAAAAGCTGTTCTCTTATCTTTCAAACTCTGGGACTGATTTTTTTTTCTTTTTTACCTCTGCCCCCAGGCATAAGCAATCTCAGGTAGTAGAAAAACATTTGATTAGAAATATTGGGATATGGGAAATATAATTTTGCTACTGCCTTTGCATGCTAGAATTTGCTAGGTGGGGGTTGGGAAACCTGAGCAGATCATTAGAATGGGGGCTGGGACAGACCAAGTTAGCTCAGATCCGGATATCTCCCTTTGGAATTCAAAAGGGTGCTTTTGACCAGGATTTTAAATCAAAGGTCAGCTATGGGGGTTGAGAATCAGAAAGGAATTTTAAAGGGGCCACAGCCCACATCAGAAGCTTCTGAGGAAGAAGAAATGAGGTGGTATCTAAGACATAGGTAGTAAAGTTGGCCCAAACAAGAATAAAAAACACTTCTTCAGAGTCAAAAGCAAAGAAAAAGGGGACAGGGAAAAGTATAAAGGGAGAGGTTTGTGGTACTTAAAGGGGAAAGAGGAATATCCACTTGGGTAGCATCTATTTACTTAGTAAAGGAGAGGATAAAGTCTACTTCTAAAAGGTGACATTGAGTTAAGAGGATTAAAAAAGAAGAGGTCTACAGAAAGAGCTGCTGAGGGGAGTAGGATAGAGAGCCATTCAAAGGATGACTAAAGTTTTCTTGTATAGCAATGAGAATCCAGTTGAGATTAGATAGCATGGTGTTAGGTTCTTACTAAATGCTAATGAGATAATGAGATATTAGGTTTTGTGGAAGCCTATATGTAAAGAGGACAGCTCTGGAGGAAAGAGAGAGTTTTGTCTGGACAAGACTTGAGACTGCTCTCTGCAGGAAGGGAACTTGGCTTCTTTCTCCTTCATTCCTCAGCTCCCACCGGGAAGAGTCCCAGAGCTGGAGGCTGAGGAAGGGAGCCTTGATAACATGCTGTAATGTTCTATTGTCTCCAGAATCTGCTGATCGCTCTCTGGGAGGAGATCTGCTGTATCAACTCAAATCCCTCGGACAGATTCTTCTTCCTGTAGAGAACTGTTGTCTCCAGACAGTTGCCGTTAACTCTGGTCCAGAGTAGTGACTTCCCTCTTTTATCCTCCCAGAGAATGGGCGTGGGATAATGCAAGGGCTTCTGGGAAAAATTACTTCTAAGCATGCAAGCTCTTCCCCAGGAATTCACAAGTAAAAACTCCCAGGAAAAGCCGGAACTAGATAATTGTCAAGTACCGACTTAGCACTTAGTAAGAACCTAATATCTCATTATCTCATTAGCACTTAGTAAGAACCTAACATCATAGCATTTTACTTTTTCCATTTATCTCTAAATTAGAAATAGAAAAGGCAGATGGGGGTAAAGCACAGATGCAGGATTTGGGATTAATAAAGAATGGTAAGACCAACAATCAAGGAAGGAGGGAAAATACTATTGTCTGTTGTCCTTAATTTTCAAAAAAAAAAAAAAAAATGACTTCACTATGTTAGAATCAAATCAGTGTAAATGACTATGCCTGATCAGAAGATGATCTCAGAATGCTCTGCCACAGGTTGGACACAAATAGTCCCTATGAACATTTATAGTAGATTGCCTAACTTTGTGCATCTTGTGTTTCTTCTGACTTAATTTAATTCTACTTATAGAGAGCACAGCACCTTCTCTGTATAAGGTCATGCCATAATGGGTGGTCCTATGTCTCCCATGTCATACTAAATTAGCTCTAAAGATTTTAAGAGAGATCCTCAAAGTATCCTTGTATCTCTTTTTCTGACCACTGTGTGAGCACTTGCTGTGTGTGAGTTCTCCATAATAAAACAATGTTTTTGGCACACATACCTTTGTCATTCAAATGTGTCCCATCCAATGGAGTTGTGCTCTCTGGAGTAGAATTTGAATGTTTAACAATTTAGTTCTAGAAAGGATTTCAGAATGTGGTATTTTATTCTGCCAGGTGATCTTCAGAATCTTCCTAAGACAATTTAAATGGAAGCAATACAGTTTCCTGGTATGAGACTGATATACCATTCAGATTTCATAGGCATACAACAATGAGATCCACACAATGGCTTCAATTTGGTAGTCAGTCCAATACCTCTTCTCTTCCACATTTTCCTTCAGAAACTCCCTAACACTCAACCTCGCAATGCATATGTCGATATCATTATCAATGTGTACATTCCTGGAAAGTGTATTAACCAAGATAAGTGAATTTATCCACGACACTAAAAACTTCACTTTGCTGTAACTGATGGTTCTACATATGGATGGTATAGGGCTGGCTGATGGAGTACTTGTGTTTTTTCAGTGTTAATTATTAGGCCAAAATTAGCACAAGCAGCAGAGAATCAATCTACATTCTGTTGCATCTCAGTTTCAGAAGCCACATTGTGTACACAATATTTGCAAACAAAAAATCATGCACCAAGACTCCCTCCATTTTAGTTTTGGCTTGTAGCCTTTTCAAGTTGAAGAATTTGTTATCACTATAATAGCTGACTTTGATGTTATGTTTGTTTTCATTGAAGGCATTTGACAACATGGCTGAAAACATCAAGCTAGAAAACATGAGAGCAAGCATACAGTCTTGTTTCACTTCATTGGTGACTGGGAAAGCTTGAGAGTATTATCTGTTGTCCAGAACCCAAATAAGCATGCCTTTATGAAATTAACATATTATACTGATGAACTTCTCTGGGTAACCAAATTTTGACATAGTTTTTCATAAGCCCTTGCGAATGACAACATCAAAGGCCTTGGTCAGATATACAAATGTTGTATACAGATCTCTGTTCTATTCCTGGCACTTCTGGAGTTGTTGGGGAGCAAACACCATATCGACCATTCCTTGGCTTCTTCTGAAGTCATACTAGCTCTCAGGTAGATGATCTATTTAAGGAAGACTCTGGCAAGAATCGTGCCAGCAATAATGAAGAGAGAAACCCCACTGTGGTTGTCATAGGACAATCTATTCTCTTTACTTTTGTAGACAATAAAATAGACAAGGAGGCATCCTTGAACTCCTGAGGCATTACATCTTCTTGCCATGTAATCTGAAAAATTCCAATCAGCTTTTGTATGAGCAATGGACTCCATATCCTTTAAATCTCAGCTGGAATAGAATCAGCATTAGGTCCTTTTCCACACAAAATTAACCTAATGGCATTCAAAACATTTTCTTCAGTTGGAACTTCAGCTAGGAAGTTATTGATTTCAACCTGAAGTAAACAGTCAATGCCTTCAGCATTGAGTAATGGTGGTCTGTTGAGAACATTTCTATGGAAATGTTTGGCCCAGATCTCTGGAATCATGTCCTTATCACTAATCAATGGGGCTCTATAAGCACTGAGTAGTTGAGATGCATCTTTAGCTTATAAATAGCCTCCAAAACATCATAGAAGTGTTTTGGATTGTTACTATCAACATAAAACTGAAATTCATCTGCTTTCTTACTGACCCAAGATCCTGCATCTCTCTAAGTTTTGATTGTACTTTACTTTTCATGGAACGAATGCTATCTTTTTAGAAATGGATGAGCTGATCTACTGGTACACCCTGAGTAGTTCTCATTTTTCATTTAGCAGATTCTAAATTATTTTCATCAAAACAATCTTGATGTTTGCATATGTTCTGACTCAGATGAGCAAATGCAATGCTGTACAACAAACCTCTGAAAGCTGCCCACTCCTTTTCTGTTCCATTGTTGCCAACTGTGTGTCTTTTTTGCTTTGGGGCTGCTGCTTTGGTTGAATGAGAATATTCAGTCTGCAGAGCATAAATCTATGATCAATCCAGCACTCTGCACCACACATTGCCTTTGTCACTCTCACATTCTGTCTGTCTCTTCTCCATACAATTATTTAGTCTATTAAATATCAATGTTTGCTGTGAGGGTGCACCCATCAAGTTTTATTGTGTTTAGGTAGATAGAATACAGTGTTGGTGATGAGAAGATGCACAAGTATCTTTCTTTCAATTTTCTCTGGTGGTATCAGGATGACCACGGTTCTGCCTCAACTATATTTGCCCAAAGGAATTATTTTATATTGTGGGTGGGGAGGTCTGAAGAGCTTGGAATTTCCTGACCTCTTCTGCCAGCTTCCCAGAATTCTCTCCCCAAATACATCTTAAGCCTCTCATATCGCCTATACATTCCCTACATCTTAGTAGAGATAAAATGTCTCAAGTAAACACAAAATTGTTCCAGGAATCCCACTACAACACACAGGGAGCCAGATGGGCATGAATATGTTCCGCTACCCACCCACCCCGGGGAAGAGAAGTTATCTCAGTGAACTGTCCTACAGACATTCCTTCAGCTCTGTTTCCTTGGGTTATCTGGCTATGGGTTATAGCTAAGAAAATCATGTGTACTTGTCTAGGTTCCTGACATATAGGATGATGAAAAAAGCACTGAATATAGAATTGAAAATTTGTATTTCCCAGTATGCATGAGGAGAGGAAGATAAAGGTTACTTTCAAAGAGTCTGGGGCTAATAGGGAAGGGAAATAGCCTCGGCAGTAACTGACATTTGTAGAGCATTTTAAAATTTACCAGTTATTACACTTGATCCTCACAACAACAATATAAACTTGGTATAAGTATTGTTATCCCCATTTTACATTTGAAGAAACTGAGGATCACAGAGGTTAAGTGACTTATTCAGAATGAGACAATTAATATGTTCCAGAAATACAATTCAATCCTAGTTGTTTCCTAACTCCAAATTTAGTGCTTTTTCTACTAACCACACTTTCCCTCTCTGGTACAGGTACCTGTAAGTAGGTAGCAACAAGTGTGGGAGGCTTTGGGGTTAAAATGAAAAAGTGGCATTGGAGAAAGAGAGAAAAGAAGAAGAAGAAGAAGAAGAAGAAGAAGAAGAAGAAGAAGAAGAAGAAGAAGAAGAAGAAGAAGAAGAAGAAGAAGAAGAAGAAGAAGAAGAAGAAGAAGAAGAAGAAGAAGAAGAAGAAGAAGAAGAAGAAGAAGAAGAAGAAGAAGAAGAAGAAGAAGGAAGAAGGAAGAAGGAAGAAGAAGGAAGAAGGAAGAAGAAGAAGAAGAAGGAAGAAGGAAGAAGAAGAAGAAGAAGAAGGAAGAAGGAAGAAGGAAGAAGAAGGAAGAAGAAGAAGACAAAAACTGTTTCCAATCTTCTCTCTAACACTTATTGGCTATGAGACCCAAGACAAGATTTTTACTACTATGACCCTCAACTTTCTCATCTACATAATAAGAATGGTAATTGTTGTACTACCTACTTCACAGAATTATGGAAAATGTGTTTTGTAAATCTTAAAGTGCTAGTGAAATTAAAGTTATTTTTTATACACTTCTCATCCCAAGTTCAAATGAGACTCCAATTCATCTTATTATTCCTACCTGGGCTTTCAAAGGGAAACTTAAGGTTTAGAATGCATGTTCCTCCCCACTCCTTTGCAAAAGAAAAAAACAAAACAAAACAAAACTAAGCTAATAAAACTGGAGAAGTTCAGTACCAAGGACAGAGGAAAACCACCATAGAATTTTAGAACATGAATTGAGTGAGAACCTTAGATATCATTTAATCCAGTCCATTATCTTTATTAGGGATTCCTTCTATAATACCACTAACCAGTATAAAAAAAAAATTCCAAATACAGCTAGTTTTAAAGATTTTCAAGTCATTGAAATAGGATATTGGGAAAAGTTGTCCATCAGCCACAATCACAATTCCATTTGGCCTCATGGAAAATACTAACATTATATAAAGCTTTTACTTTTCCTGTTGTAACAACAATAGACTGCATCCTACCATCATCCCCAAAAGCTATACTAAAACATTAATAGAAGTATAGCATACAGAAGAAAAGTAACACTCCCAACATACCCCACCAGGGTCAGTCCACATTCAATTTTGAGGTGCATATTTGAGTACAGTGTGAAGAGAGAAAAACCTTGCAATCATTTGATAGGGATTGGATGAAGGAAGTCTCTTTTTTATAAAACTTTTTTTTTTTCAAAACATATGCACTGATAATTTGACAACATTGATTCTTGCATAGCCTTGTTTCAGATTTTCTCCTCCTCCCCCACTCCCCTATATGGAAAACATTTCCACATATGTTAAACATGTATAACCATATTTATACAACTCTCTTGCTGCACAAGAGAAATCAGATAAAAAAAGAAAGTAAATGAGTAAGAAAACAACAACAAAAAGAGTGAGAATATGTTGTGATTCACATTCAGTTCCCACAATCCTCTCTTGGGGATAGATGGCTCTCTTGGATGAAGAAACTCTCAATGTGATCCAGCCACTCCACTCTGTACAACCATCTTCTTCCTCTTGACTAGCTTCCCTATAGACCATATCACTGGCTGCTCTTGGTGAGGTAGACCTACTGGAGTCTCATAGAATCTATCACTATCTGACAAAGTGTTGGATGTCAAGGAAGGGCCTTGAATAGCATAGTCACCTGCTTTCTTCCACAGACTGTGCTCCAACCAGTGATACTCTGCCTGGAATCATTGTCCAATAATTTACAGACTCACATCCTCCCATAGTCTCCCCATTCCAGTGATTCTGAATCCCCATTATCAATTTACAAAACCTATTCTCTATTTCCAATTGCCTATGCCTTATTTCCTTTCTCCTCAACCTTATCCCCATATTCTACTTCAGAATAGCATCCTGGCTTTTCCATTAACAAGATATTCCACCTCTTGGATCCAGATATTTTTCCTGTCACCCGCATCTGGAACTGTCTTCCTCAATTCCACCTACTGGTTTCTCTTGCTTCCTTTAAATCTCAATTAAAATCCCAACTTTTTTGCTGAGGCAATTGGGGTTAAGTGTCTGAGTCCAGATTTGAATTCAGGTCTTCCTGATTTCAGGGCTGGTGCTCTATCTACTGCATCACTTAGCTTCCCCCAATCCCAACTTTTTTGATAAAAATCTACAACAAAGAAAAACTAAGGCACAGAATTCTAACAATGACCTATTTGTTAGCAAAGCTAGCAAGTTTCCAGTTTTAAAAAGCAGACCAAAATTCCCCAGTAGTCAAGAATGCATTTGATAGTCAGAGTAGCTTTCATACAGATGGTTACATAAGATCCAAGGATGGAAAATAAACTAAGACTACAACTTGTCTACAGTAGAGATTGAGGGGGCTTACATTTTGCTCAATCATGTTGGCTTTACAAGAGGGGGTTTCCAGAATCTATGGCAATTGGAAAAACAGAATTAATCAATATCCTCTGGAAATTCCCATGTTAACCATTTGCTCAACTTCAGAGAAGCCTGGCGTTAAGGAAAAACATCTTATCACTAGATGACTCATTTTCCTTATCTTCCTCCTCCCTTCCAAGACCTACAGTTTAGCAGATTGAGGAACAGGTGTTTATAGACTCTACCACCCTCAAAGACCATCAAATCGAATCTGAATTCTAAGTACTGATTCCAGTGATTAACCACAACCCTTAATTATTTAATCAATAATCTAAATTCTACAGTTTTAAAGGAAACCTTTAACTCTTTTTTAAAATTCTAGTGCATTTCCTTTGTTAATTATTTCCTATATGTCCTATAAGTAACTTGTTATGGAAGCAACTTGCTAATGGATGCTGGGGATCTAATTCTGACCAGCAGAATAGATCCCTTCATGTGAGAGAATGATAACAATATAAGGAACCTGAGAGGCAGTTGTATTCTCTGACCTCTCTCCTTTACTCTCTTGTCTCCAATTTGTTTCATTCCCAATTCACAAGCAACATCTGTCTCAGTAAAGGTTGACTTGCAATTCCTTTAAGTGTGTTATGATTCACATCTGTGGGGGCTTTCAGAGAACCAACCAGCCCCTTAATGGTACAGTCCCCTTTAACCTTGTAAAGGGTTAACCCTTTACAGGATTTCTGGTTTCACATTTAAACATGGTCCCTAACTTGTTCATATATATTTGTTTTCATGTTTTCTCCCTT
This sequence comes from Sminthopsis crassicaudata, assembly GCF_048593235.1. Classification (NCBI taxonomy): domain Eukaryota; kingdom Metazoa; phylum Chordata; class Mammalia; order Dasyuromorphia; family Dasyuridae; genus Sminthopsis; species Sminthopsis crassicaudata. The sequence continues at coordinate 72,424,905 of NC_133617.1, read as the reverse complement.
ATTAAATTGTGACCTCTTTGACACTAGGGACTTTCTTTTGTCTCCTAATGTATCCCTAGTTCTTAGCACATATCTGGCACATAGAAAACACTTAATAAATGTTTGTTGACTGACCAAACAATTGTTTGGCTTGGAAAAGAGAAGGGAACAGTCTTGGAAAGAAGTGTGGACAATTGATTGCAATCTTCAGCTATTTGTTGGGCTGTCTGATGGAAAAAGGAAATTTGCTCTATTTGACTCAAGGACAGAAAAACTAAGATTAATGGGAGGAAATTGTCTACAGGTTAGCTTAGTTAATAAGCTAATAAGACTAGCTATTAGCCACATTTATCAGGGTTTTGAAACAAAGAACAGGAAGATAATACCTAGAAGTGTTCCCTCCCTTGGGACCTTTTTTCCCCCCTCTGCCTTTTTCTTCTCCCTTTTATTTGTATAGTGAGGTTACACATACTCCTTGGCATGTGTCCTTTGAAGCTGGGATTAAATCTCACAATGATGTGTGAGCAGAATGGATTTCGCTTGGAGAGAATTATCTTGTTCTTGCCCCTTTGATCTGTATTCTACCTAAGAAAGATGGCCCAGTATTTCATTCCAAAAAGCTGGAAGAAGAGAGTCTGAATGCCCTAGTACATAATCCCTTTCTTTTTCTTCTATGTGTCTGGGAATATAGGGCTACTAATGGGGCAAGATGGACCTTAGTCTCATGACTTATGATGACCATGTTAAGAGGTACTGTGAGAAATAACTCCATTGGACTTGGAAGTTAAAAGTTTAATTTTACAACTGCTGAGATGGGTATCCTATAAAATAGGAATGCTTGCAATCAATACTTGTCCTTTTTTATACCTGAAATGCACCTCTCCCTGGATGTCCCATAGCCACACCCTATCTCTAGTGTGCAATTCCTCCACATAATCTCCATTCCAGATTACATTATTATTCCTCCCTTGGCAGTCACCATTTTTGGAGGTAGTTTAGAGCTTCCCCAGATTCCACTTTAACTGAATCCTGTCCTCTCTGGAGTCTAATTCCCCCAAGTGAGTCTAAATTTCCTCTAATCACATCATTACATTTTCAATAACCCTCCAGCTGTTCTCTTTCCACTTTAAATTACAAATGTTTATTATTCTAAATTTCCACCTCTGATTACATTATCTTTTAAAAATTTTATTTCCTTAAGGGACAGACACGTGCAAAAATGTTTGTGGCAGTCCTTTTTGTAGTAGAAAGAAACTGGAAATTGAGAGGATGCCCATCAGTTGGAGAATAGCTGAATAAGTTGTGGTATATGAATGTCATGGAATATTATTGTTCTATAAGAAAGGATCAGGAGGATGATTTCAGAGAGGCCTAGAGAGACTTACATGAGCTGATGCTAAGTGAAATGAGCAGAACCAAGAGATCATTGTACATAACAACATCAATATTATACGATAATCAATTCTGATGAACATGACTCTTTCCAACAATAAGATGACTGATGCCAGTTCCAATGATCTTATGATGAAGAGAGCCTTGAGTCTTCAGATCTTTTTGGGTAGTATCAGGAGGATCCCTGTTCTGCTCCAAGTCTTCTTGATTTTTCACCAGTCTATATTCTCCCTGAGTTGCAAATTTTTTCTATTTGTGGGGAAAATTGGGAGAGCTTGAAATTTACCAACCTACTCCACCATTATCCCAAAATCAGTGTTGGATGAGAGAAAATAATTTATGAAGTGCCTACTATGAGCCAGGCATATGCTAAGTGCTGAGGATAGAAATTAGCAAAAGACATTTCTTGTCTCCAAGAAGTTTACAATATGGGACACCTAGGTGATGTAGTGGTTAGAGCACCAGCCCTGAAGTCAGGTGGACCTGAATTCAAATTTGACCTCAGACACTTAACACTTCCTAGCTGTGTGGCTGGGCAAGTCACTTAACTCCAATTGCCTCAGGGGAAAAAGTTTACAATATAATGAGGGAAAATAACAATTCAATTCAATAAACCTTTACTAAGCTCCTGCTGTCTTCCACCTGATGTTTTAAGTACTGGGCTTGCTAGTAAGAAAAAGAAAGTCCCTGCCCTCAAGGAGCTTTCAGTCTATTGGGAAGAAGACAACACATAAAAGGAAGTTATGGAACAAGAGGGGCTGCTCAGTGTAGAGATATCTTGTCCCTTGAATCTCAAAACAAGAACAGTTGCAGTTGATAAATTGAGATTGAATTTGAAAATCCAAATCCTGCCTTCTATAAAGAAAAGCTTTGAGTGGAGTTTAGTGCTCTGCCTCCCAGCCCTCCGATTAGAGGAGAGAGGAGACTGAAGGAACTATAAAGGTGTAAAGTATCTAAGACTGAGTTAGCAGCATGAAGACAGGAGGTCACATAATTAGTTTATACTGGGAGGGCAATCTTCTTCCGAATAGTTCAAAGGAGCAGAGCTGCAAATTAACAAAAACAAAAACAAAAAATGGAAGCTGAAAGGAAGGTATTGGGACTGAAAGCAAGAGAGTATCCAGGGTGCAGGGTCATGATTTTGTGGAGTCTTAGCAGAATAGCTTGTGGGAAATGAAAAGTTGGCTGGAAAATTCTGAGGGCTTCAATAAAGTAAGGCATTGGGAGGAATTTTGTGCTCTTCCCTCCAACTTTTTAATCAGAATGAAAAGGCAGCCAATGATACTGAGGAGATTGTTGTGTCTAATTTTTGTGACTCCATTGTGACTCAATGTGAACCCATTGGGATTTTTTTGACTAAAATACTGGAATGGTTTACTATTTCCTTCTTTAGCTCATTTACAGGAAATTGAGGCAAGCAAGATTAAGTGACTTGCCTAGGGTCACACAGCTAGTAAGCATCTTGATGTGAATCCTGACATCTGTTTATTCTCTCCCTTTTTCCAGGATATGCTAAAATCCTCATTTCCTTGTCCTAGAAGAAGCATAATCTGAAGGGAGTCTTTGACTGATCAACAATTGTCTTAGTATGTTTCCCTGTCATGTGGCTATTAAAAAAGGAAATCAACCTAGTAGAATCTAAATGACCAACAGATGAGTCCAGAGGAACAGCATCTAGCAGTCATAAAACTGAGCAGCCTGAACAAAGACTAGCAGTGAAGACGGTATGACGACCTAGGCAGTCTTGTAATATCAGAGGTGTGAGGTCCACCTCTTGGTGGCTAATATTCCCCTTATGTTCCCACTCTTCCCATTGATGCTGTGTGTCTGTGATGCTGAGTGGAGAGAATGAGCCTCAAGTTTATTGGGGGAGAGGGACAGCAATTTGTTGCCACACCATTTCATTAAATACCACTGCTTTGAAAAAAACAAACAAACAACTCCAAGTCCTAAGAATGAAGTCATTATGTTGTATTCTCAAATGCAAGATGGAGGTAGAACCATACAGAGATTTCCAGAATTTCCATTATTCAGAGCAATATTTTCTTTTCTTTTCCCATAGACTGAGTTGTGATTCAGGCTAGTGAAAGAAACCAATTCATCCAACACCAAGGAAATGAGAAGGGAATCTAGCATAAGCATTAGAGATAATCTTTCCATTACTTATCATGGGCAGTAACTAGAATAGAGTACCATCCATATGCTCCCTTGCTATTTATTCATTAATTGACAACTGATTTTTCTTGTAAAAATCAAGAATATAAGCCAGATATGCATATATAAATTAAACAGCTTCATAAGAAGTACAACTAAAAATTACTCTGTCACACTGATTGGCATGAGAGACTAAAAACTCTCAAGGTGAAGGAACTGGAGATGTCTCAGAACCAGATAAGTCTTGGCAGTTTGATGGAAGAGCAGCCCCTAAATTAATATTGAGTGGATCCAATTTATCAATTAGATGTTAATTGGGAATTACCAGGAATTTTGTCCTATTGGAATGAACTAACAGCAAAGTCAGACCCAAAATAGATAGCCCTTCCTTTACTGTAATCTTCACCTACATTACTCAGTGGTCACTGGACAAATTCCTTCCCAGGAAGGGCTTAAAGGTACAAGAGACAGCATTATTGAGTGGTGGCTTGGTTTTTGTTAACAGGAAGGAGGTCAAATTGTCTATCTAACCCTCCTGAAAAAATAGAGGTGACATTCTCTCAGAAACATCTAATGAGGTAAAGATTTTGTATTTCTTATTATTGTTCCATAAGAAACGATCAGCAGTATGATTTCAGAGAGGTCTGGGGAAATTTATATGAACTGATGCTGAGTGAAATGAGCAGAACCAGGAGATCATTGTACAAGGCAACAACAAGATTATATGATGATCATTTATGATGGACGTGGCTCTCTTCAACAATGAAGTGATTCCAGCCAATTCCAATGATCTTGTGATGAAGAGAGCCATCTACACCCAGAGAGAACTGTGAGAACTGAGTGTAAACCCAACATAGCATTTTTACTCTTTTTGTTGTTGTTTGCTTACATTTTATTTTTTTCTCATTTTTTCCCTTCTTAATCTGATTTTTCTTGTGCAACAAGATAATTGTATAAATATGTATAAATATATTGGATTTAATATTTCATTTTTAATTTTCAAATTTTTTTATTTTTATTTTTTTTTTCTGAGGCTGGGGTTAAGTGACTTGCCCAGGGTCACACAGCTAGGAAGTGTTAAGTGTCTGAGACCAGATTTGAACTGGGGTCCTCCTGAATTCAGGGCTGGTGCTCTATCCACTGCACCACCTAGCTGCTCCATTTTTTAAAGTGTTTTTTTTTTTTTTTAATTATAGCTTTTTATTTATGAAATATATGCATGGGTAATTTTTCAGCATTGACAATTGCAAAATCTTTTGTTCCAACTTTTCCCCTCCTTCCCTCTATTCCTTCCTCCAGATGGCAGGTTGATCAATACATGTTAAATATGTTAAAGTATAAGTTAAATACAATATATGTATACATGTCCATACAGTTATTTTGCTGTACAAAAAGAATCGGACTTTGAAATAGTGTACAATTAGCTTGTGAAGGAAATAAAAAATGCAGACGGAAAAAAATAGAGGGATTGGGAATTCTATGTAGTGGTTCATAGTCATCTCCCAGAGTTCTTTCCCTGGGTGTAGCTGGTTCAGTTCATTACTGCTCTATTGGAACTGATTTGGTTCATCTCATTGTTGAAGATAGCCATGTCCATCAGAATTGATCATCATATAGCATTGTTGTTAAAGTATATAATGATTTGCTGGTCCTGCTCATTTCACTCAGCATCAGTTCATGTAAGTCTCTCCAGGCCTTTCTGAAATCATCCTGTTGGTCATTTCTTACAGAACAATAATATTCCATAACATTCATATACCACAATTTATTCAGCCATTCTCCAATTGATGGGCAACCACTCAATTTCCAGTTTCTGGCCACTAGAAAAAGGGCTGCCACAAACATTGTTGCACATACAAGTCCCTTTCCCTTCTTTAAAATCTCTTTGGGATATAAGCCCAGTAGTAACACTGCTGGATCAAAGGATATTCACGGTTTGATAACTCTCTGAGCAGTTCCAAATCATTCTCCAGAATGTCTGGATGTATTCACAATTCCACCAACAATGTATCAGTGACCCTGTTTTCCCACATCCCCTCCAACATTGCACATTATCTTTCTCTGTCATTCTAGCCAATTTGACAGGTGTGTAGTGATATCTCAGAGTTGTCTTAATTTGCATTTCTCTGATTAATAATAACTTGGAGCATCTTTTCATATGGTTAAAATAGTTTCAATTTCTTCATCTGAGAATTGTCTTTAACATTTATTTCTACATGTTTAACATGTATTACTTGTCATCTAGGGAAGAGGGTGGGGGGAAGGAGGGGAAAATTTGGAGCATAAGGTTTTGAAAGGGTTAATATTAAAAAATTATCCTTGTGTATATTTTGAAAATAAAAAGCTTTAATAAAAAAAAGATTTTGTATTCTTCTCTCCTCCAATCTCCAGGGAAAGGGGTTGGTTTGGCCATTGGACACAGCTGACTGGATGATGTAATTCTCCTACACAAGGGAATTCTCAGCACTAATTCTGGTCCTGAGATAAATGAAATTCAAGATGTTACATTATTATGTTATGCCACAGTCTCCTTGAGCTGTTCTACCTCAGTTTCCCTGAACTAGTTTTCCCTCATTGTCCTGACTGAGTTTCCCTGAATTGTTCTATCTCAGTTTCCTTAACTGTTCTGCCTCAATCCCCTTAAATTATAAAACCCCTCTGGTTCATTAAGACGGAGGACCATTTTTGGAGAGTCTAAAGTTAGACACAGTGAAATATCAGAAGGGAGGACAGTGCTTCTGTCCTCCCAGACTCACTAGTATTGGAAAAGAGGGAAATTAAGCCTTCAGTGGGACGAAAATCCTCAAGCCTTCATTTCCCCCGTTGAAGCACTGAATGAAACCAAAGAACACACTGTTTTGCTGTTTTCCTGTTTTTGCTCTCCTGCTTTTAGGTGAAAGAGATTGATTGATAATAGTTATGATCTTGTAAGCATCAAATGTCAAGAGAGCAAACTATCAGAGATATCAGAGCCCATGACAAGATTTGCTAGAAACCAGATAAGGAGAAACAAAGTCTTAAGCAACCTGTTGGATCCAGCAGAGTGGATCAGATGACGAGACTGGGGGTAAGGGACTTGCCCAAGATCACTCAGCTGATAAGTTGTCTGAGGCCATATTTCAACTCTGCTATTTCTGACTCAAATTCTACTGAGCTCATTCACCAAGATCCCTTTTTGCAGCTATGATACCTGGCTGCCTATCTAAATGAGATAGATTCTTTGATTCTATAAAAGTTCATCTCCTCCAAAAAGGCTTTTGTGTGCCCTTCCCCCAAAGGATCTTCCCATTTTGACCTCATGCAGCATTCATGACACATCATTGGGTATTATGGTTACCTACAGACCCTGTTATAAGTGTAGCCTAGGGATCTTTCCAAAGTGGGTCCTCAAAGTGACCTCAAGGAGCCTTCTGAGTCAGTATCTACTAAAACTGCATCTCCCATGTTGTAGTTTTCTTTCTAACAAACCAAAGCTAAGAACAAATTAACTTAAAGCAAAACATTTAATAACATAGAATTACCAGAAAATAATGTCCTTCTTTCCCGCAACTGCAGGGGCTACCATCTCAGCTAAAACACCTCTGTGTATCTTAAATTACTCTCTGTCCACTATCCTGGATGTCCAGAACTGCTGACCTCCATTGGATTCCTCCTTGGCCATTGAGCTGATACTGCCACCTGTTGATCTTTTCTGGATTGCAGCTACTGATCGGGTGTTTATCACTCCTCTCTGAGGGCTCCAACTACATCCAGGGTCATCTGTAATCATACTTATCTTGCCAGGGAATACAGATGGCTGCGGAGGAAAAAGTGAGACTGGTGACTTTGCACAGCCCTCACTCACTTAATTCCAACTCACTTGTATGTCATGGCATCGCATCCTTGGTACCCCATGGTCTTCTTTGAGAATAAAGGACAAATAATAAAGTCTGGGAGTAGAGCTGCCCCATTAGAGACCCAACTGAACTGGATAGTTGGGCAACACCTTTCTTTCTTTCTTTTCTTCTTTCTATCTTTCTTTTCTTCTTTCTACCTTTCTTCCTTCCTTCCCTCCTTCCTCCCTCCCCTTTCTCCCTTCCTTCCTTCCTTCCTTCCTTCCTTCCTTCCTTCCTTCCTTCCTTCCTTCCTTCCTTCCTTCCTTCCTTCCTTCCTTCCTTCCTTCCTTCCTTCCTTCCTTCCTTCCTTCCTTCCTTCCTTCCTTCCTTCCTTCCTTCCTTCCTTCCTTCCTTCCTTCCTTCCTCCTCCCTCCCCTTCCTTCCTTCCTTCCTTCCTTCCTTTCTCTTTCTTCCTCTTTCTTTTTTTCCCTCCCTTCCCCCACCTCTCTCTCTTTTTCTCTCTCTCATATCATTCCCTTATCTGCAGGTGCTCTTCCCAAAGTAATATAATTTTTTTTTCATCACTTAAACCTCCCAAGATAGCTTGGGTACCAGCTAGATTTATTTCTTAAGATCAATGCCTTAAACTTAAATCACTCTGACTTTCATTAATTGGTCAAAAATGGATCCCAGGATGAGCCCCAGTAGGCCATCATTTGGGATCTGATTGACTCCAAATGAATGTAAATAGCAGCTGTTTCTGTTTTGACTATAGGATCTTCCCCTCCCAGATTGTTATGTTTTGTTTTTTTAAACCTGGTAAAAGAGTCCATTCTTTGTGTCAGCTGCTACCTAGCCTTATCCATGTATACGTTTTGAAAATAAAAATCTTTAATTAAATTAATTTTTAAAAGAGGAATCAGATGAGTGTGGATGATTGGTAGTTTTTGAACTCTACTCTCAAAGATCTGAGTTAAAGAGAGAATAACATATACATTTAGAAAGATATAAAAGTCTTCTAAATTTATAAAGAAATAAAAGCATGAGAGGATAAGATATGGGGGGAGGGCCCATGGGTAGGATAAAAGGGTATATATAATAAATTGAGGTTTAGCAGTACCAGATCTAAAATTAAATTATAAAGCAGTAATTATCAAGATTATCTGGTATTGGCTAAGAAACAGAAAGGTATATTAGTAGAACAGAGTAGACATATAATCAGCAGCAAAAAAATATATAGTTACCCAATGTTTGACAAGTGTAAAGATTTACATCTTTGAGATAAGAATTCATTATTTGGTAAAAATCACAGGGAAAACTGGAAAGTAGTCTGGAAGAAATTGGGCATGGACCAATATCTTACATCATTTACCAAGATAAAGTCAAAATAGATACATGACCTAGATATAGAAGTAGACATTACAAGAGAATTTGAAGAACATGAAACCTATTACCTATCAGACATGCATAGGTAAACAATTTATGAACAAAGAGGAGATAAAAAGTGTTGTGAGATATAAATGAATAATTTTGATTACATTAAATAAAAAAAAGGTTATACAAAAAGACAAATGTGACCAAGATCAAAAGGCAAGCAAAGCATTGCGGGGGGTAGATTTTATAGACATTTCTCCAGATAAAGGTCTTATATCTCAAATATATAAAGAACTTTATCAATTCTTTGAGGATAATCATTCCCCAATTGATAGTCAAAGGATACGAACAGACAGTTCTCTGACAAAGAAATTAAAACAATTTATATTCATAAGAAAAACTTTCTTGATCATTATTGATTAGAGAAACACAAATTTAAAAAAGCTTGAGATATCATTTTACATCTGTCAGGTTGACTAAAATGAAAGAAGGGAAAAGCAACAAATAATGGAAAAAAGTGAAAAAATTGGGACTTGAATTCATTGTCAGTGAATCTGCTCACAGATCCATCCATTTTGAAGAAAGATTTGGAATTATGCCCAAAAGATTATGAAACCTTTGACCTTTGCAATATTTTGACCTAGCAATTAGCTCTGTTTGATGATTAGGGAAAATGAAAAAGAACCCACATGTTCTAGCAGCTCTCTTTGTAGTGGCAAAGAATTGAAAGTTATGGAAATTTCAATCAACTGAGGAGTGGCTAAACAAATTGCAGTCTATGGTAATAATATTACTATAATATAAATATATATTAATATAATACTAATGCCATAAGAGATAATGAACTCAATGATTTTTAAAAATAAGTTTTTTATATTTTTCCCTGAAATAATAAAGAATGAAATGATCAGAACCAAGAGAATATTCTATACAATGATAGCAATGTTGTCTTAAGAAGTATGAGCAACCAAGTCATTCTGACTATGATAAATACCAAAAATAACCTCAAAGATCCTTTGAAGGAAGATGCTGTAGTGAAGGGAATGAGCTGTTTGAAAGGAATATGGCTGTGGTATAAGGAATAATGAGCTGATTTATTTAGAAAAGCACAGAAAGATGTGGACTTATGAAGGAAGATGCTATGCCCTTTCAGAAAAACAGATGATAGGAAGAAATAAGCATTGTAAGGTTTTATATGTGCGTATTTCAGTGTATATGAGTATATATGTGAATCTTTGTAGATATATATGCATATGTATAAAAAATTTATAATAACTATAATAATATATATGTATCTATATATCTCCATCCCTAATTGTAGTCTTCTTTTGGGTAGAGGGTTAGAGAGGAGAAACAAATAAAGTGAAAAGTACATAGCAGAGAAAAGAAAGCCAATAAGGAGGCAAAGAAAAGCTGGATAGCTATGATAACAATAAGTAGTGGTTATTATATAAGTTTTCTTGAAATAGAAATATATTGTTTTATATGAATCCTTTCTTATGGTCTCCTACATACATGGCCATTATTTTTCTTTCCTCATTTTGTATTGAAGTCTAAAATAAGTTTATTTATTTTTTTTTTTACAAAAAATAATAACAACAAAAACGAAAACTTAAAAAAAGAATAGAGAACTTGAGATCCCAGTTCTTCAGACTCCTCATTAGAGAGGTCCTTTCTACTTTTCTATATTGCCTCTTATCATCCATTTATACTGACATTCATTTAGTACATCCTATCTACAGAGAAATGGGATCAGACAATGGGACCATAGAATTTACAACTGGAAGTTAACTTGCAGATTAACAATCCATATGTTTTAAATACAAGAATAAATAAGACCCAAAGAATATAATAACTTGCCTATAATCAAAGAGGCAGCAGCCCACAGAGCTGAGATTCTGACTCAGGATCGCTGACTCCAAGTCACTTGCTTATTCCACGTATTTTTTCTTATTCCTAAAATCCAGAATTGCCCCTGGGGTGAGGATCAATTCACAATCATATCTGCATTTCCCAAGGAGAGGTCTGGATAGGGAAGGAACCCTGAAGAATTGGCCCCCACTGAGTGGGGAGCCTGCATTGTTATTCAGATCCACAGGAGTATTTGCCCATCTGTCCTAGAGGGCAGGACTAGAGGAAAGTCCCCTGGGAGGGGCACTGACCACTGCCTTTACATAATTCAGACAAGTGGTATGGAAATGGAAAGCTAGAGGAGTGTGGGTCATTGTTCCAGTCCATCATGCCTTGGGGCAGATTTTATTGACTGTCTGGAAGTCTGGCCAAATTTGCAGCAGCTCTTGGGGCTGGAATCCATGAACAAGGGCAAGTTGGTGGAAGACACAGTGTTCATATGCAATTCGAAACACCAGAAAGGATCCAGGGGGAGGAGGAGTGGGCTTCACCCCCAGCTGCTGTAGGCACAAGCCCACAAAGACGTCCTCCAAAGAGATGACCTTGAGAGTCTGGGCTAGAGCCAGAATCCTGAGGGCTAAGGATCCAGACAGAACATAGCCAGGACCCCCACAGAAGGGGGGATATATGTCCTGCAAGTACAATTCTGGAGGCATGTACCACTTGTGATCTGGACTCCTAATAGGGCCTTTACCTCTGTAGATGTAACCAGTGATAAAGTCAGGTCGTGGGGGCCCATTGGGCTGAAGCACCTGCTGTACCAGAAAACTGGGGTTTAGAAAGACATCACTGTCCACCTTGAGCACATAGCGGGTATTGGGACAGTACTGGGCCATCCACTCCAGACCCATGAGGACCTTGAGAGTCAAGTTGTGATAGGTATCCAGGAAGCCCACCTGGAGGAGATCCCCATGCTCCCTATCTTCTTCTTGGAGGAGTTCATGAAGTTCCTTGGTGAAAAGAGGTGGGGGCAGACCAAGAACAAAGAGGTGTCGGATGATCACACCCAGTTCTAAAGTCTCATTGCCCCAAGTTTCCCGGATGGCTTGGCGTCTCCCCACATCCTGGGGTTGAGTCATCACCAGCATGAGCAGGAAGGGGGCACCTCTGGGACCCTCACACTTGTCAGGGTGATTGAGTAGAAAAGGGTAGGGGTAAGGGTACTTCAGCTGCAAGGGATGTGGTGTCTGAACCTGCCACTCAAACTTCCTTAGAGAAAGATTCAAAGTATCTTTAACCAGTTCTGTGGAATCCAAAGGCATCAAATTCAAGGAAGGAGTCCTGGAATCTACAAACTGACCCACCATCAGCAGTAGCAGCCCCCCAAAGGCTATGCTCAACAGAGCTCCCCATATCAGACGCCTCCTGATCAACTTCATGGTGCCAATTGTTGTCCTGGGTAAAGAGGAGTGAGAGCGCTTGTCAGTGATGGGTGCAGGATTCCCCTAGCATCCAGTCCCTTCCCCTCCCTCTGTGAGTAAGCTAGGAGGCTCCCGGATTTATAGATCCTGGAACAATGGGAAAGATAAGGACAGGAGAATGGGAAAAAATTCCACTCCCTGCACTTTATGCTAGGCTAGCTGCCAAGTTAGCATTACAAGAACAGGAAGGGTGCAGGTCTGAAGATTAGGGAGCTTGCACTGTAGGGGATCAGAGATGGGAAGAACCCTGAGCTGGGAGTCCAGAGCTCTGAGTTTTAAACTCAGCTCTGCCACTGGCTCAACATGGACAAGTCAGTCCTCCTCTTGAAGCTTCAGGTTTCCCCATCTGTAAAATGAGGGGAATTTCCCTCCCCCCCCCCCCCATCTGGAAGAGTATGATTTTGTGAAATAAAGATCTGAAGACTGAAGGACTGTGCCAATGTGGAAGTAGGGTTATGCAAAGAGTAGGGACAGGATCTGTCCATGTGGGCCCCTTCAGAAAGCTCTGGTATAAAAAACAGGAATCATTTGAACTTGTCCCCTATTCTTGTTTTGCTTCATTCCTCTTGGATCTAAATTTTTCCCTTCCTCCCACTACTAGAAGCAGCCTCAGCCCCTGAACCTTGAGCTCACCCTGGAGAGATAAGAGCTAATACTGAGAAAGGCAAAGTTTTCCCCCCTATCCCAATCCATTCCCATCTACCCCAGCCCCAGTTTTCCAGAGTTTCAGTTTCCCACAGATCTGAAAGGAGGCAGACTCTTGGATGATTGCTCTGAAAAATCTGTGTTATTGATGTTCTCCAAGGCCCCTCTGCCAGATCCTCCCCTTTCCTTGATTCCCCTCCCCTGTAGCCCAGCAGGGTCCTTACCTTCCCTGGTCAGAATGCCGGGGATGTGGTGTCAGCAGGATAGCTCACAGGGGACTGTTACTCTCTGTCCAGGTAGGCATGGATATGGGAGGAGGGAGAAGATGGGAGTGGGAGGAACTCTGCCTGCCTCTGAGGGAACATGCAAGTATGGGGTGGGGCGGATGACCCAAGTCACTAGTCAGCTTGGCCTGGCCTGGAACCCAGCTGATTGGACATTGTCTGCATAGGTTGGAAGGTGACTGAAGCAGAAAGTGTGGGGGGGGGGGGGGAGAGGGAGAGAGGGTGTGATCAGGTATTGGAGCACTGGCTGCCACAAAGGGAAGAGCCTGCTATAATAACAGCAACTGTAACAAACAGCCAATATTTGTATAGAGCTTTAAGGTTAATAGTATGCTTAATCTACACTATCTCATTTTAATCTCAAAAAACAAAACAATAACTCTTTTCAGATAGACACTATAATCACATTTTGCTTGTGGGGGGGGCATTCCAGCATTTCAAAGGAGTAGATGCTGTGGCAATTTTCCATTTCCATGCTAATGAACCTGTTCTTACCTGGGCACTAGAAAAGAAAAGTGAGGTAATATCAATGTCCAGATTAGTCTGAACCCTCATCTGGCTCAGTCTGCAATTTAAAATGTAAAATCATTGTACCCAGTGTCTTCAAAGTATTAGTTCACTTTTAAGCTACTCAGTTCTAAAATGCAACACTTAAAATATCGTATTTCATAAATTTAATTTAACTTGACTTCTCTTTAGCCCCCATTTCTCATCCCCTTCCCAACTAGCTGAGGACCCAAAAGGATAATACATTCACATTTTGCTTTAAAAAAAGTCATTTTATAAAATAAGATTTTTTTAAAGTTAGAGTATTAAAACTCCCAATTGATGGCAACAGGTCCCTTTTAGGGAAGATTAGGCATTAGTGCCTATTTTTTAACACCATTAATTAAAATTAAAACAGAATCTCTTCTAAAATCTTCCATCTCACATGAATCAAAGATCTATTCACACTTTCCAGAATAGACAACTTTGAGTGAGTAATTTCAATTCTAAATCATTAGAGAAAGTTTGCCTTGGGTATGACATAGTAACACTGGGGAGAAAAGGAGGAAATGTCTTTTTGTTTAATTCAATTAAGAAATTTCCCTTTGTGAGTGTTGGGGGTTTTTTCTGCCTACCTTGAAAGGGGAATTGTTAAAGAAAGTAGAGTTGGTATGATACTTAGTTCTCAGCAATATAGTGATCCAAGACAATTCCATTGGATTTGGGTGAAAAATGTCATCCATATCCAGAAAGAGAGATATGGAAACTGAATGTGGATCTAAGCATACTATTTTCATCATTTTTTGTTTTTTCTTTCTTGTGATTTTTCCCTTTTTTGTTCTAATTTTTCTTCCATCTAACTTTATATGGAAATAAGTTTTAAATGATTGTACATGTATAACCTATATCAGATTGCTTGCTGTCTTGGGGAGGAAGTAGTTAAGATAGAGAAAGAGAAAAAATTTTGGAACTAAAAATCTTACAAAAATGAATGTTGAAAACTACATTTATATGTAATGGGAAAATTTAAATGCTATTGAGGAAAAAAAACCAAGAAAGTAAAGTTTTTTTTTTGTTGTTTTGTTTTGTTTTTTTAAGAAAGATATATTCTCCATGGATATTCAGCCATCAACATTATTGCTCCAGAAACCCTAAACTTAAATTCCTTCTTATCAATTTACTTTGCTGCAGAATTTCATCTTTTGTGTGATAGTTCATTTCAAAACTTTACTTTCACCAAGAGAAAGTCACCTTTAGATTCTGATTGAAATGAATTATCAGTCACCACACACACTTCTCAGCATCACAGTAACAAAATTGGGCAGCGGGGGAAGAGACAGAATCATCAGGTGGAAAAGGTGAGCCCACTCTTACTCCGGGAAATAAAGTGGCCACTTTTTGGCAGACTGGCCAGTGAACCTTAGAGTCCAATGACCATGCCTTGGTGCTGCTTCCAATGGCCTCCAAAACCTCTTACTAGTGTTGCAAGTTCACTGTTTGCATTATATGTCCAATGGGCTTTTCCAATGATCTAAAACAGGAGTTGGCAATTTTTTTTTTTTTTTCTGTAAAGGGCCAGATAGTCAAAAGCTTTGATGTCCAAGAGGCAAAATTGAGATTATTATACAGGTACTCATACAGCAAGGGAGAAAATTTCCACAAATTTTTAGTTGATATAATTTATAATATGACAGTAATAATAAAATATAATTTTTGTAATAGAGATCTGCCGATAGGAAGAATGGGATTCTTTTTTGGGGGGGATAACACTTCACTTAAAGTTTTTTCAGTATTCTGTCCCGCCTGATTTGTGACCCTGTGTATCATATTTTCCATGAGGTTTTCTTGAGGAAAGATACTGAAGTAGTTTGCCATTTCCTTCTCCAGTGGATTAAGGTCAGCAGAGGTTAAGTTCAGGATCATAGAGCTGGCACGTATGTGTAGTCAAATTGGAACTCAGGTCTTCTTCACTCTAGGCTCAAAACTCTATCCACTGAACTGTCTAGCTGTCCTTTACTTAAAATTAGTGTTTCATATAATCAGAATTGATTGCAAATGTTCTTCTGTTAATGTTAACTTGTTATGAATTTTATGTGTTTCCTTTTTAAAAATATCTTTTAAAACAGATAGGTACTGCCAAATATTCATATCAAACCACATACACATGATTTTTTGGGGTTTTTTTGTTTTGTAATTCTCCTTTTTTGTTTGTATTTTTTAATTACATTTTAAATTCTGATTTGTCTCCCTCCCTTTTTCTCCATCACCATTTTACATTAGATAGATAGACAGACAGATGCATAAATAGATAGATAGATGGATGGATGTAAGGAAAGAAGGATGATGGATGGATAGATAGATGGATAGGTAGATAGAAAGAAAGATATGTAAAACAATACTATACACACTTCTGTATTTTAGTTCTTTCTCTGGAGGTAGATAATATCTTCTGTCATAGGTCCTTTGTAGTTAATTTGAGTATTTATAATATTCAAAATAACTTATTCATTCACAGTTGTTCTTTGACCAGTGTTGTTACTGTATGTAACATTCACTTGGTTCTGCTCATTTCATTCTTGATTATTTCATTTATATCCCACCATGGTTTTTTTAAAGCTATGATTTTTAGGTGAACACATTCATAACTTGGAAAGCATTTTTAGAATGTTATTAACTTCTCTGGATATTTGCCTTTTAGCATGTTATGACATTGCAGTTTAATTATTTTCAGTTCAAGGATAGATGAATGCTCTTCATTGTATAACTAAATGGGTTTTGAAATATGGAAATTTCTTTTACATTTGCATCAAGTCTTCATGGCTAGAGCTTCATGAGCTCATAAAATATATCCATCACAAATTTGTGTGGAAGTAGAGATCTACCATCTTGTTTTATTTTTTGATTTTCCAAGAAGTATAAGAAGCAAATTCACATCACTTCAAAAATATTAGTGGTGGTGTTCTTTTTCAGTGGTACCCAAATCTTCATGAGTCTAACTGGGGCTTTCCTGGCCAGGACACTGGAGTTGTTTTCCCTTTCTTTCTCCAATTCATTTTACAAATGAGGAAACTTAGCAAACAGGAATTAACTGATGTTGTCCAGGTCCAACAACTAGTGTCTGAGGTCACATTGGAACTCTTTTTGATTTCTGAACCTGTATTCTCTACTAAGCCACCTTCCTGCTCTTAATAAAATTAATCCATATTGGGGCAGCTAGATGGCCCAGGAGTCAGGAGGACCTGAGTTTATTAAGTCCAGTCTCAAACTCTTAACAGACAAGTCACTTAACCCCAATTGCCTCACAAAATAAATAAATAATGATAACATTAATCCTCATAAAATTGACTTGACTGCAGGGTAAGTTTTAAATATAAATGCTGTATTTTCTTGCAATTTTAGTATGAAATCATTAACAAATAGTATCAAGTGTACAGTAGGTTATTTCCAAAGGCATTCAAAATTTCATAATACTGACTAAGGGTGGCTTTTCACATTCAGAAAAATGTCAATCTTGGTCTTGATCTCAAAAAATTTTGATGAAAACTTGTATCTCTCTTCTTTTTTTTTTTTTTGGCAAATAGGTTATTGTCATATGTTGAAGTTTAGCAATAAACCTTTGAAATTCTATTGCATTGTAATTTAATCTGTACAATTTTTGTGTCCAAGTAGCACTTATGGTCTCCATCCCAATTATTCACCCCTGCCTCTGTTACCACAGACAATGCATAAATCAATAAACTTTGCTGCATTCCCATAAAACTCTATTATGGATACATATTTGAATTGGATATAAATTCTTATTTTTTTCAATCACATAAAATATTTTTTAATTTATTTTTTAAATGCAGGAAAGATTTTATTTTACATTCTTGTATGAATGGGTGCTTAGGTTAGTAGACATATTTTTGAAATCACAAAAATATTTTCTAAATTTATTTTTACAAAAACATTCTTACCTTAAGGGTTGTACAAAAATAGCCTGAAGGTCAGCAGGCAGAGGGAATACAGCATTAATCCTGGAGTCAGGAGGATCTGACTTCAAGTCCAGCCTCAGAAAAAAAAAAAAAAAAGCTTACTAGCTGTGTGATCCTATGCAAATCTCTTAAACTCAACTGCCTCAAAAACAATAGTCAGCAGCCTGGAATAGGCCCACGGACCATAGTCCAAGAGGCCAAAATGTCCTCCACCGTTTGGACACTAAGAGCCCTGAAACCAACCTAACTCAGACGTCAAAAGCACAAGAGAGAAAAGCCACAAGCCAGGAAGGGCTAAGCCCAGGTGAAAGTTTTCTGTAGCTGCCTTACTGCACGATTTCCCTTCCCATGGTCACCCTGCATGGTACAAAAAGATAGCTCCCCTCCTAGGCTTTCTACAGGACACACTGTATGAGACAATTAATAACCTTCTATGACAACCCTGGTCACTTTTGCTGATGAGCCATCACACTCTCACTTCCCTTCCTGTGGAACAGGAAGGAATGCAGGAAGGTTGGATTATTCTGTAATGGCCATCTCAGGGAAGCAATGCTTGTAATTACCCTGAATGTTTGGAGAACTCCAGGGATATGGGGACAGTATTTGGACCTTGAGAAGATAAATTTTCTGACTGTATCTGGCTTTGTAAAGGCCAATGGTAGATGAACCTGTTCCTTGATTAACTGAAAATGAAGGTAAAATCCTTTAAGCTACTGTGTCCTTTCATTAAGTCCTGCAAACTACTTTATGTTCTGATGAGGTTCAGTATCCGTCTCCCAGTAGGTTGTAACAGTAATTGTAGGTTAAGTTACTGAATCTTCTTTTAAATCATTGCATCAATGTATACCTTGCAGTTTCATTTGTTTGGTTTAGTGTTTAGCACGTCTTGAGACAAAAAGACAAAATAACTATCTGTTTTATATTGTATATTGAATTTCTTTTAACCTTCACCTCTTAGGGGAGCCTACATTTTGAGCTTTAAATACATTGATGCATGTCATGACAAGGGGCTTAATGAACTGAGGAATTGGAGAAAAGGGAATCTGCCTTCTCTCATTAATGCCCAGATCTGTCCCAGGAATGAGCCCAGACTGACACGCCTTCGTTCAAAGCAGAGGAGTTCTTTAAAGGAGGGGGAAGTGGGCACAGTGCTGGAGTTATTTGGGCTCATCAGTGGTTCTTCAAGGTTGGATTAATAAAAATCACTTTGCCCTGGCCCTTTTCTAAACATCAGGTGAGAAATCTAAAGCTGAGAGACTCCTAGGAATATTATAGCCATATCCCAAACCTCCCAGATCAAGGAGATAACACTACAAGCAACCAAAAGGAAACAATTCAAACATAGTGGAATAACAGGCAAGATAACACAATATTTAGCAGCTTCTGCATTAAAAGATCAAAGGGCTTGGAATATGATATTCTGGAGGGCAAAGGAGCTAGGATTGCAACCAAGAACGATTTTCCCTGCAAAACTGAGTAAAATCTTTCAGTGGGAGATTGGGAGAATGGGCATTCAGTGAGATGGAGAACTTTCAAGTATCCCTAATGAAAAGAGGAGAGCCAAACAAATAATTTGACTTTTAAATACAAAATGAAAGAACTGCAAATCTGTGTTTTCTTTCACAGGTTAATTTACATGAAAATGTGTTTGGTATGACCACACATTCATAACCTGTATCAAATTGCTTTCCTTCTCAATGAAGGGGGAAGGGAAGGAGAGAGAGAATTTGGAACTTAAAATCTGAAGATAAATGTCAATATTGTTTTTACATGTAATTTGGAACAATAAAATATTAAATAAGATTTTTTAAAAGACAAGAGAACACTATAAAGAACTGGTTCACCTAAGGGTCAAGATGGGAAAGGGAAGAGAAGGTAACCAATTCTGGGATGATGTCCTAGAAAAGAACCAAAGGGTACAGGGATTGAAATTCAGAATTGAGACTTAAGAATAGGGTTGGGAGTTGCAAAGCAGAGGGTAGATAAAATGACAGCAGGTTATAATTGGATAAAGGAATTTCAGAGCTCATCAACATGAAAGTGGAGCATTGGGGAGAGAGATCAATCAGAAATCCATTTCAGGGACAGCAATATTGTTCAGGGAAAGAGCTCTGACCCTGGAGTCAGGAGGAACTGAATTCAAATCCAGCCTGGGACACTTATTAGCTGTGTGATTCTGGATCCTGGCAAATAACATAACCTGGAGACTCAGAAAAAAGAAAGAAAAAAAAAAAGAAGAAGAGAAGGAAAGGAAAAAAAGAAGTCTATTGCAATAGTTCAGGTGAGAAGTGATCAGGGACTGAAGTGAAGCAGAGAATGCACAGGAAGAGACACTGTGGAAGATCAACAAGATTTAGGAACTAATTGCATGGGAATGAGAGGAGGTATGAGATCAGCCTTCAAGTATTTGGAAGACAATTAAGTGGAAGAATGTGATTTGGTCAGCTTGAGATCAAAGAGTAGAACTAGGAGCAATGTGGTAAAAGTTGCAAAAAAGGCTGATTTAGATTCAGTATAAGGGAAAAGTTCTTAATAATTAGGGCTATCCATGATGATTATGGAAATACATTTGGAAGAATCGCATATGTTTAACCTATATTGGATTGCTTGCTGTCTCAGGGAGAGGGGAGGAGAGAGGAAAGGGAGAAAAATTTGGAACACAAGGTTTTTCAAGGGAAAATGTTTAAAACTATCTTTGCATGCATTTTGAAAATAAAAATATATTGTTAGAAAAGTTTACCTCCTCCAAGAAGTCTTCTTGCTCTTCCCCCAAAGGATTTTCCCCTTTAACCTCATGCAGCACTCATCACACACTATTGGGTTTTACTTACAAAGCCTATTTTAAGTGCATCCTGAGGACCCTTTCAAGTGACACTTCAAAGTGATCTCAAGGAGCCCTTTGGGTCACATCTACTAACACTGCATCTCCCAGGTTGTGATTTTCCTTTTAACAGCCTAAAGCCAAGGACAGATTAATTTAAATCAAAATAGTGCACAGAATTCCCAGGGAATAAAACCCTTCTTTCCTCTAACTGCAGGGGCCGCCATCCGTGCTAAAACATCTCTGTGTCTTAAATTACTCTCAGCCCACTAGCTTGAATGCCCAGAACTCCTGGCCCCTGCTGGATTCCTCCTTGGTCACTGAGCTGCTACTGCCACCTGTTGATTCTTTTCTGGATTGCAGCTTCTAGACAGGTGCTTATTACTCAGCTCTGAGGACTCCCATTGCATCCCATTGAATCCACATAACTCTAAAGGAGAAAGAAGTTGGTAACTTTGACAGCTCACACTCACTTAAATCCAACTCATTTGTATGTCATGACATCACCTCTCTGATGTCATACTCCTCTTCAAGAAGGAAGGACAAAAAACAGCAACAACCTAGAGATAGGCTCACATTTCTTTGTTTTTGACAGTTTGGTACAGAACATGGGACCTGGAATCCGGAAGACTGAAGTTCAAATCCTCCTGGCTGAGAGAGCTTGAGCAATTAACCTCTATCTGCTTCAGTTTTCTCAACTCTTACTTCCCAGGGTTGTCATAAAGATCAAATGAGGTACTTATAGAATGGCTGATACATAGAGAGACTTAATAAATGTTTGCTTCCTTCTTTATATAATTCAACCAGGAGAGACAAAAAAAAAAGTCTCATCACTGAAAATCTGCCTTTTGAATGGCCTTTGTTTCCATTAGGGACAGTTCCCAGAGTCTGGTCTGCTATTTTAACTGGAGAGAAGAAATTCCTTTTAACTTCCATCTTGCCCCTGAGTCCAGTACTAAGATCATGCATATTATCCTGTGACTTATTTCACTTTAATAGGGCTGGATGGGTCTACCTGTACCTGGTGACATTTGTTCTATATTCTATCAAGTATGACAAAAAAATTATTCTCAGAGAAGATAACACATAAAAAAGGGGAAAAAAATCCCTGGAGGAAAGATCCCAAACCCAGTTGCATGCATCCTCTGTGGAAGATTATCAAAGGAAATGAACTAGAATTATACAGAATGGGAAAGCATCTATAGGTTGAAATTTATGCTAATGGACAGTGTTATCCATATTGATGAGACATATGATGGCTGTGTTGATATCTGTGCCAGGTGCTAACTATATGAACATGACAGTGCTGTCACACTTAGCTCAAAAAAAATTTTTTTTTTGGTTCCTGCTTTCCTAGACTATAGAAAGAATTGAAATTTCTTTACCTCTTCCACATAATTCACATTTTAGAGAAATTTCAGAGTTCATAAGGATTGGGGATATTGACTAGTTATCTATCTTATTGGTCAAATGACCCAGATGAATAATTTTTTTTTAACATATAGGTCCTTTCCTTATTTCTTTTTATCTCTTTGGGGTTTATGCAAAACAATTCCTTCTTAAGGATTAAGTGGATTTTAGTAGCTAGAAAGAGTTGTAGAGCAGAGGTTGGTAAATTTCAGGCTGCCAATTTCAAATCTATCTTGCTGCCAATTTTTGTACAACCTGTTGGCTAAGGGTACTTTTCATATTTTTAAAAGTTACTTACAACAGCATGTTAGTTTGCTGACCCTCTGCTCTAGATTATCAAAACAAAACAAAACTCTAAAGAGTTTTGAAATAGCAAATTTCCAGTTCCCTGCAGCAGAATCCATTCCCCTTCCCTGAACCCCTAGTCAGCAGGAAGAGGAAGAAAGGAAAGAATCTGGCAAGACTTGGAGACTTCTCAACCACTCTGAAAAAAAACAAGAAACCCCTCTGTTGAACCTCACCATACTCATCTTTCCAGTCCTTAATCTATTGTGTCTGTTTTATTTCTACATGGATTGCTCTGGTCCCACTGTCTAAAGGTCAGGTAGGTTATATTTTATTTAGACTCCTCACTTAAGATTTTCAGTATCCCTGTATGAGGATGTATTCTGATAGAAGTGGATATCTTCAACAAAGAGAAGAGCTAATCCAATTCTAATTGATCAATGATGGACAGAATCAGCTACACCCAGAAAAGGAACACTGGGAAATGAGTGTAAACTGTGAGCATTTTTGTTTGTTTGTTTGTTTTTCTTCCCAGATTATTTTTACCTTCCGAATACAATTCTTCTTTTGCAACAACAACAACAAAATTCAGTTCTGCACATGTATATTGTACCTAGGATATACTATAAGATATTTAATATGTATGGGAATGCCTGCCATCTAGGGGAGGAGGTGGAGGGAAGGAGGGGAAAATTTTGGAACAGAAGGGAGTACAATGGAAAATGTTGTAAAAAAAAAAAAAACCTATGCATATGCACTGTCAAAAAATGTTATAATTATAAAAATTAATATTACATGTGAATTCTACCAAACATTTAAAGAACAACTAACTTCAATGCTTTGTAAACTATTTGAAAAAATAGGGATTGAAGGAGTCCTACCAAATTCCTTTTATGACACAGACATGGTACTGATACCTAAACCAGGTAGATCGAAAACTGAGAAAGAAAACTATAGACCAATTTCCTTAATGAACATTGATGCTAAAATCTTAAATAAGATATTAGCAAAAAGACTTCAGAATTATCCCCAGGATAATACACTATGACCAAGTGAGGTTTATACCAGGAATGCAAGGCTGGTTTAATATTAGGAAAACTATTAGTATAATTGACCATATTAATAATCAAATGAATAAAAACCATATAATCATCTCAATAGATGCAGAAAAAGCATTTGATAAAATCCAACATCCATTCCTACTAAAAACGCTTGAGAGTATAGGAATAAATGGACTATTCCTTAAAATAATCGAGAGCATGTATTTAAAACCTTCAGTAAACATCATATGTAATGGCGATAAACTAGAACCTTTCCCTGTAAGATCAGGAGTGAAACAAGGTTGCCCACTATCACCATTACTATTCAATATAGTACTAGAAACTCTAGCCTTGGCAATAAGAGCTGAGAAAGAGATTCAAGGAATTAGAGTAGGAAATGAGGAAATCAAACTATCACTCTTTGCAGATGACATGATGGTATACTTAGAGAACCCCAAAGACTCTGCTAAAAAGCTATTAGAAATAATTCAGAGTTTTAGCAAAGTTGCAGGATACAAAATAAATCCACATAAAGCCTCAGCATTTTTATACATTACCAACACAATCCAACAGCAAGAGATACAAAGAGAAATTCCATTCAAAATAACGGTCAATAGTATAAAATATTTGGGAATATATCTACCAAAGGAAACTTAGGAATTATATGAGCAAAATTACAAAACACTTGCCACAAAAATAAAGTCAGATTTAAATAATTAGAAAGACATTGAGTACTCTTGGATAGGCCAAGCAAATATAATCAAGATGACAATACTCCCTAAACGAATCTATTTATTTAGTGCTATACCAATCAGACTCCCAAGAAACTATTTCAATGACCTAGAAAAAATAACAACAGAATTCATATGGAAGAACAAAAGGTCGAGAATTTCAAGAGAAGTAATGAAAAAAAAATTAAATGAAGGTGGTCTAGCTGTACCTGATCTAGAACTGTATTATAAAGCAACAGTCACCAAAACCATTTGGTATTGGCTAAGAAATAGACTAATTGATCAGTGGCATAGGTTAGGTTCACAGGGCAAGATAGTGAATAAAAATAGCAATCTAGTGTTTGATAAACCCAAAGACCCCAAATCTTGGGATAAGAATTCATTATTTGACAAAAACTGCTGGGAAAACTGGAAATTAGTATGGCAGAAACTAGGCATGGACCCACATTTAACACCACATACTAAGATAAGATCAAAATGGGTCCAAGATTTAGGCATAAAGAACGAAATCATAAATAAATTGGAGGAACATGGGATGGTTTACCTCTCAGACTTGTGGGGCAGGAAGGAGTTTGTGTCCAAGGGAGAACTAGAGATCATTATTGATCACAAAATAGAAAATTTTGATTATGCCAAATTAAAAAGTTTCTGCACAAACAAAACTAATGCAAACAAGATTAGAAGGGAAGTAACAAATTGGGAAAACATTTTTACAGTTAAAGGTTTTGATAAAGGCCTCATCTCCAAAATATACAGAGAATTGACTTTAATTTATAAGAAATCAAGCCATTCTCCAATTGATAAATGGTCAAAGGATATGAACAGACAATTTTCAGATGATGAAATTGAAACTATTTCCACTCATATGAAAGAGTGTTCCAAATCACTATTGATCAGAGAAATGCAAATTAAGACAACTCTAAGATATCATTACACACTTGTCAGATTGGCTAAGATGACAGGAACTAATAATGATGAATGTTGGAGGGGCTGTGGGAAAACTGGGACACTGATGCATTGTTGGTGGAGTTGTGAAAGAATCCAACCATTCTGGAGAGCAATCTGGAATTATGCCCCAAAAGTTATCAAAATGTGCATACCCTTTGACTCAGCAGTGCTACTACTGGGCTTATACCCCAAGGAAATACTAAAGAAGGGAATGGGATCTGTATGTGCCAAAATGTTTGTGGCAGCCCTTTTTGTAGTGGCTAGAAACTGGAAAATTAATGGATGCCCATCAATTGGATAATAGTTGGGTAAATTATGGTATATGAATGTTATGGAATATTATTGTTCTGTAAGAAATGAGCAGAAGGATGATTTCAGAAAGGCCTGGAGGGAAAGCAGTTAATTGAATGTCCAACCCCTTTTTGTACAAAGAGGTTTGGGACAGAAGAGGGACAGGAGCTGTCCATGTGGGCCCCTTAAGACAGGTATAAAAAACAGGAATCATTTGAATTTGTCCCCTATTCTTGCTTTGCTTCATTCCTCTCCTGTCGAAATTTCTCCCTTCCTCCCAGTCCTAGGTGCAGCCTCAGCCCCTGAACCTTGAGCTCACCCTGGGGAAATAAGAGCTAATACTGAGAAAAGCAAAGTTTTTCTTCTATCCCAGTCCATTCCCATCTATCTCAACCTGATAGATTGCTCTGAAAAACTCAGAATCTGCACTATCAATGCAAGTCCCCTCTCCCAGATCCTCCCCTTTCCTTGATTCCCCTTCCCTCTAACCCAGCAGGGTCCTCACCTTCCCTGGTCAGAATGACTAGGATGTGGTATTAGCAGGACAGTTCCAGGGCACTATCACTCTCTGTCCAGGTAGGCATGGATATGGGAGGAGTGAGAAGGTGGGAATGGGAGGAACCCTGTCTGCCTCTAAGGGAACATGCAAGTAAAGGGTGGGGCTGATCACCTGAATCACTAGTCAACTTGGCCTGGCCTGGAACCCAGCTGATTGGACATTGTCTGCATAGGTTGGAAGGTGACAAAAGCAAAAAGTCTTTGGGAGGAGGTGCTATGGGGGAGGAGAGAGAGGAAGGGTGTGATCAGGTGCTGGAGTACTGGCTGCCACAAAGGGAAGAGCCTACTATAATAACAGCAACATTAACAAACAGCCAATATTTGTATAGAGCTTTAAGGTTAACAGTATCCTTAATCTATACTTTCTCATTTTAATCTCAAAAAACCCCACAAACAAACAAACCCAATAACTCTTTTGAGAAAGGCACTATTTTGCTTGTAAAGGGGGAGGCACTCCAGCATTTCAAAGGAGTAGATGCTGTGGCAATTTTCCACTCCCATGTTGATGTACCTGTTCTTACCTGGACAATAGAAAAGAAAGGTGAGGTAGTACCAATGTTCAGATTAGTCTGGACCCCTATATGGCTCAGTGTAAGTGATTCCCGCAAAACAAGAGAAGGGAATTGTAAGGGCCCTTCAAATGGGCGGCCACAGTGCAACAGGAGATTGATTGGCCCAGAGGTATTATCTGTGGATATAGGACTGCCCTGTGGGTGGGGTCCTGGCCATATTGAGATAGCTTCGTAATGTGTGACGGTTCTCTCGCTGGTTGGCTGTGTGTGTGACCTCACAGGCCCTTTATAAGCCCACTGCAGATAGCAAGTCACTCTCTTTAACCTGGCTCCCTAGCCTGGGGTAGCCAAGCCAAGCTGTTGGATAGCCAAGAGAGGTAAGGAGTTTGGTAGTGAACACTTGGGTCTTCAGACCAGTTGTTCACTAGGGAGTAAACAAGACAGGGCATTAAGTCAGGGCATTATGTGAGTAGGTATAATAAAGGCTTTTAAGATTACATGTGGCTGTTCTTGAGTGTGCTACTGGTTATTAAACTATAGATTTAAGAAATCGTGGCCAGAGACCTTTGAAGGCCTCAGAGGAGGTGAGCCAGGTAGAGTTGACACTGCAAAGGTCAGTGGTCAAAGGTACTCTGTTGGGCCTAGGACAGCCTGGTAATAGTAACTGCTAAGAGGGCATGTTACAGCTCTGTCAAGGATTTAAAATGTAAAATCATTGTACCCAGTGTCTTCAAAGTATTAGTGCATTTTTAAGCTACTCAATTCTAAAATGCAACACTTAAAGTATTTCATACATTTAACTTGACTTCTCTTTAGCCCCCACTTCTCATGCCCTTCTCCATTTCCTGGGACCCAAAAGGATAATACATTTATATATTGATTTAAAATATAGTCACTTTATGACCAGCAGGATGAATACAGAGAGGCTTGGAGAGACTTACATGAACTGATGCTGAGTGAAATGAGCAGAACCAGGTGATCACTATACACTTCAACAACAATACTGTATGAGGATGTATTCTGATTGAAGTGGAAATCTTCAACATAGAGAAGATCTAATTCACTTCCAGTTGATCAATGATGGACAGAAACAGCTACACCCAGAGAAGGAACACTGGGAATTGAATGTAAATTGTTTGCACTATTGTCTTTCTACCCAGGTTACTTATACCTTTGGAATCCAATTCTCACTGTGCAACAGGAAGTTTGGTTTTGCACACATGTATTGTATCTAGGTTATACTGTAGCACATTTGATATGTATGGGATTGCCTGTCATTTGGGGGAGGCAGTGGAGGAAGGGAGGGGAAAATTTGGAAAAATGAATACAAGGGATAATGTAAAAAAAAGTTACTCATGCATATGTACTGTCAATTAGGAATGTAATTATAAAATTAATTTTAAAAATGAAGCATGAAAAAAAGTCATTTTATAAAATCAGATTTTTTAAAGTTAGAGTATTAAAACTCCCAATTGACTGCAACATGTCCCTTATAGGGAAGAAGCAAATGACATTATTGCCTATTTGTTTTAATTTTTTAAACACAATGAATTAAAATTAAAACAGTGTCTCTTCTAAAATCTTCCATCTCACATGAATCAAAGATCTATTCAGCTTTTCCAGAATAGACAACTTTGAGTGAGTAATTTCAATTCTAAATTATTAGAGAAAGTTTGCCTTGGATATGACATAGTAACACTGGGGAGAAAAGGGGGAAATGTCTTTTTGTTTAACCCAATTAGGAAATTTCCCTTTGTGAGTGTTTGGGTTTTTTCTGCCCAACTTGAAAGGGAATTGTTAAAGAAAGAGAACTATGGAAACTGAATGTGGATCAAAGCATACTATTTCTTTCTTTTTTTTTTTTTTTTCTGAGGCTGGGGTTAAGTGACTTGCCCAGGATCACACAGGAAGTGTTAAGTGTCTGAGAACTGGGGTCCTCCTGAATTCAGGGCTGGTGCTCTATCCACTGCGCCACCTAATTTCAAGTCTACAGCAAAAGGTTATTTCCAAAGGCATTCAAGATTTCATAATAGTGATTAAGGGTGGTTCTTCTCATTCAGGAAAATGTCAATCTTGGTCTTGACCTCAAAAAAATCATGATGAAACCTTATTCTTCTCTTCTTTTTCTTTTTTGGGGGCACAATAGGTTATTGTCATATGTTCATAAATCAATGAAGTTGGCTGAATTCCCATAAAACTCTATTATGGAAACATATTTGAACTGGATACAATTTTTTATTTTTTTAATCACATAAAATATTTTTAATTGATTTTTTTAATGCAGGAAAGATTTTATTTTACATTTTTGTGTGAATGGGTGCTTAGGTTAGTAAATATATTTTTGAAACCACAAAAGGAATCTCTAAAAATTTTTTTTATTAATTCTATAACATTTTTGACAGTGCATATGCATAGGTAATTTTTTTTACAACATTATCACTTGTACTTCCTTCTGTTCCAAATTTTCCCCTCCCCTAGATGGCAGGCATTCCCATAAATATTAAATATTTTATAGTATATCCTACATACAATATATATGTGCAGAACCTAATTTTGTTGTTGTTATTGTTGCAAAGGAAGAATTGGATTTGGAAGGTAAAAATAACCTGGGGAGAAAAATAAAAAATGCTCACAGTTTACACTCATTTCCCAGTGTTCCTTCTCTGGGTTTAGCTGATTATGTTCATCATTAATGAATTGGAATTGGATTAGATCTTCTCTATGTTGAAGATATCCACTTCCATCAAAATACATCCTCATATAATATTGTTGTTGAAGTGTATAATGATCTCCTAGTTCTGCTCATTTCACTCAGCATCAGTTGATGTAAGTCTCTCCAAGCCTCTCTGTATTCATCCTGCTGGTCATTTCTTACAGAACAATAATATTCCATAACATTCATATACCATAATTTACCCAACCATTCTCCAATTGATGGGCATCCATTCATTTTCCAATTTCTAGTCACTACAAAAAGGGCTGCCACAAACATTTTGGCACATACAGGTCCCTTTCCCTTCTTTAGTATTTCCTTGGGATATAAGCCCAGTAGTAGCACTGCTGAATCAAAGGGTATGCATAGTTTGGGCATAATTCCAGATTGCTCTCCAGAATGGTTGGATTTTTTCACAACTCCACCAACAATGCATCAGTGTCCCAGTTTTCCCACATCCCCTCCAACATTCATCATTATTTGTTCCTGTCATATTAGCCAATCTGACAGGGGTGTAGTGGTAGCTCAGAATTGTCTTAATTTGCATTTCTCTGATCAATAGTGATTTGGAACACTCTTTCACATGAGTGGAAATAGTTTTAGTTTCATCATCTGAAAATTGTCCTTTGACCATTTATCAATTGGAGAATGGCTTGATTTCTTATAAATTAGAGTCAATTCTCTGTATATTTTGGAGATGAGGCCTTTATCAGAACCTTTAACTGTAAAAATGTTTTCCCAAATTGTTACTTCCCTTCTAATCTTGTTTGCAATAGTTTTGTTTGTACAAAAGCTTCTTAATTTGGCATAATCAAAATTTTCTATTTTGTGATCAATAATGATCTCTAGTTCTCCTTTGATCACAAATTCCTTCCTCCTCCACAAGTCTGAGAGGTAAACTATGCTATGTTCCTCTAATTTATTTATGATCTCGTTCTTTATGCCTAAATCATGGACCCATTTTGATCTTATCTTAGTATGTGGTGTTAAGTGTGGGTCCATGCCTAGTTTTTCCCATACTAATTTCCAGTTTTCCCAACAGTTTTTGTAAAGTAATGAATTCTTATCCCAAAAGTTGGGATCTTTGGATTTGTCAAACACTGGATTGCTATTTTTATTCACTATCTTGTCCTGTGAACCTAACCTATTCCACTGATCAACTAGTCTATTTCTTAGCCAATACCAAATGGTTTTGATGACTGCTGCTTTATCATATAATTCTAGATCAGGTACAGCTAGGCCACCTTCATTTGATTTTTTTTTTCATTAATTCCCTTGAAATTCTTGACCTTTTGTTCTTCCATATGAATTTTGTTGTTATTTTTTCTAGGTCATTGAAATAGTTTCTTGGGAGTCTGATTGGTATAGCACTAAATAAATAGATTCGTTTAGGGAGTATTGTCATCTTGATTATATTTGCTCGGCCTATCCAAGAGCACTTAATGTCCTTCCAATTATTTAAATCTGACTTGATTTTTGTGGCAAGTGTTTTGTAATTTTGCTCATATAATTCCTGACTCTCCTTTGGTAGATATATTCCCAAATATTTGATACTATCGGCAGTTAGTATAACTGTCCAGTTTTGAATGGAATTTCTCTTTGTATCTCTTGCTATTGGATTGTATTGGTAATGTATAAAAATGCTGAGGCTTTATGTGGACTTATTTTGTATCCTGCAACTTTGCTAAAGTTATGAATTATTTCTAATAGCTTTTTAGCAGAGTCTTTGGGGTTCTCTAAGTATACCATCATATCATCTGCAAAGAGTAATAGTTTGATTTCCTCATTTCCTACTCTAATTCCTTGAATCTCTTTCTTGGCTCTTATTGCTGAGGCTAGAGTTTCTAGTACTATATTGAATAGTAATGGTGATAGTGGGCAGCCTTTTTCACTCCTGATCTTACTGGGAAAGGTTCTAGTTTATCGCCATTACATATGATGTTTACTGACGGTTTTAAATACATGCTCCCAATTATTTTAAGGAATAGTCCATTTATTCCTATACTCTCAAGTGTTTTTAGTAGGAATGGATGTTGGATTTTATCAAACTCTTTTTCTGCATCTATTGAGATGATCATATAGTTTTTGTTAATTTGGTTATTGATAGTCATTTATACTAATAATTTTCCTAATATTGAACCAGCCCGGCATTCCTGGTATAAATCCCACTTGGTCATAGTGTATTATCCTGGGGATGATTTTCTGTAGTCTTTTTGCTCATATTTTATTTAAAATTTTAGCATCAATATTCATTAGGGAGATTAGTCTATAATTTTCTTTCTCTGTTTTCAGCTTACCTGGTTTTAGGTATCAGTACCATGTCTATGTCATAAAAGGAATTTGGTAGGACTCCTTCAATCCCTAATTTTTCAAATGTTTTATATAGCATTGAACTTAATTGTTCTTTAAATATTGGGTAGAATTCATATGTAAATCCATGTGGTCCTAGGGCTTTTTTCTTAGGGAGTTGGTTAATAACTTGTTCTATTTCTTTTTCTGGAATGGGACTATTTAGAGTATTTACTTCTTCCTCTGTTAATCTGGGCAAGCTATATTTTTGAAGGTATTCTTCCATTTCATTTAAGTTATAGAATTTATTGCCATAAAGTTGGGCAAAATAACTCCTAACTATTGTTCTAATTTCCTCTTCATTAATGGCGAGTTCTCCCTTTTCATTTTTAAGACTAACAATTTGCTTTTCCTCTTTCCTTTTTTAAATCAGATTTACTAAGGGTTTGTCTATTTTGTTGGTTTTTTTCATAGAACGAACTCTTAGTTTTATTAATTAATTCAATAGTTTTTTTTACTTTCAATTTTAATAATCTCTTCTTTTATTTTTAAAATTTCAAGTTTTGTGTTTGTCTGGGGGGTTTTAATTTGTTCCTTTTCTAGCATTTTTAATTGTAAGCCCAATTCATTGACCTTCTCTTTCTCTATTTTATGCAAGTTGGCCTCTAGAGATATTAAATTTCCCCTTATTACTGCTTTGGCTGTATCCTACACATTTTGGTATGATGTCTCATTATTGTCATTTTCTTGGGTGAAATTATTAATTATGTCTATGATTTGCTGTGTTACCCAATCATTCTTTAGTATAAGATTATTTAGTTTCTAATTATTTTTTGGTCTATTTTCCCCTGGCTTTTTATTAAATGTAATTTTAATTGCATTGTGGTCTGAAAAGGATACATTTACTATTTCTGCCTAACTGCATTTGCTTTTGAGGTTTTTATGTCCTAGTATATGATCAATTTTTGTATAGGTTCCATGAACTGTTGAGAAGAAAGTGTAATCCTTTCTGTCTCCATTTAGCTTCCTCCAAAGATCTATTATATCAAACTTTTCTAGTATTCTATTTACCTCTTTGACTTCTTTCTTATTTATTTTGTGGTTTGATTTATCTAATTCTGAGAGTGCAAGATTGAGATCTCCCACTATTATAATTTTGCTGTGTATTTCTTCTTGCAGCTCTCTTAATTTCTCTTTTAAGAATTTAGATGCTGCACCACTAAGTGCATATATGTTTAATATTGCTATTGCTTCATTATCTATGCTACCCTTTAGCAAGATATAGTGCCCTTCCTTATCTCTTTTAATTAGATCAATTTTTGCTTACTTGATTGGAGATGAGAATGGCTACCCCTGCTTTTTTGGCTTCATCTGAAGCATAGTAGATTCTGTGCCAACCTTTTACCTTTATTCTGCATATATCACCCTGTTTCAGATGTGTTTCCTGTAAACAACATATTGTAGGATTCTGGCTTTTAATCCAGTCTGCTAACTGCTTCCTCTTTATGAGAGTTTACCCCATTCACATTTATGGTTAGAATGACTAATTCTATATTGCTTACCATCCTGTTAACCCCTGCTTATGCTTTTCTCCTTTCCTTCCCTCTTACTCCCCTCCCCAGTATTAAACTTGTGAGCACCACTTGCTTTTCACAGCCCTCCCTTTTTAGTATCCCTCCCCCA
The DNA here is from genome assembly GCF_048593235.1 of Sminthopsis crassicaudata. Classification (NCBI taxonomy): domain Eukaryota; kingdom Metazoa; phylum Chordata; class Mammalia; order Dasyuromorphia; family Dasyuridae; genus Sminthopsis; species Sminthopsis crassicaudata. The sequence continues at coordinate 72,392,189 of NC_133617.1, read as the reverse complement.
CCTTAAAGTTCCTCCCCCTATTTTACCCTTTTTCCTCACAATTTCTGTATTCCCTTCCCCTTAGCTTACTCCTTCCTTCCCACTTTTCAATGAACTGGAAGGAGTTTCACCATAAATCGAATATGTCTATTGATACACACTATGTTCATCTCCCTCTATTCTTTCTCTCAGATATAATAAGTTACCTTTGCCTCTTCATGAGATGTAGTACCACCACTTTACCCTTTTTTATGATATAATTTCCTTTCCACCTCTAGTTTCTAGGACAAATTATACATGTGTTCTTTACATATCTTTATGGCAGAAATATAGTTCTCAAAATTTCTTTCTACCTTTTTATAAATCTCTTGAGTTCTGTATTTGAAGATCAAACATTTTGTGTAGGTCTGGTTTTTTCATCAAGAATAGATGGAATTCATTTATTTTGTTAAATGTCCATCTTCTTCCCTGGAAAACGATGCTCATTTTTGCTGGGCAAATTATCCTTGGCTGCATACCAAGTTCCTTAGCCTTTCAGAATATCATATTCCAAGCCCTTCACTCCTTTAATGTGGATGCTGCTAGATCCTGGGTTATCCTTATTGTGGCTCCTCCATATATGAATTGATTTTTTCTAGCAGCTTCCAATATTTTTTCCTTCATCTGATGGTTCTTGAACTTGGCCACTATATTTCTTGGTGTTTTGATTTCAGTAGGTGATTGATGAATTTTTTCAATGTCTATTTTACCCTCTATTTCTAAAATGTCTGGGCAGTTCTCTTTGATAATTTCCTGGAAAATAGTGTCCAGGCTCTTTTTTTCCTCATATTTTTCAGGGAGTCTGATTATTCTCAAATTGTCTCTCCTGGATCTGTTTTCCAGGTCTGTTGTCTTCCCAATAAGGTACTTGACATTCTTTTCCATTGTTTCGTTTTTCTGGTTTTGCTTGACTACCTCTTGGTTTCTCCTGGAGTCATTCAATTCTACTTGTTCGATTATGATTTTCAATGATGTATTTTCTTCACTCACTTTTTTATATCTTTTTGTAATTGTCCAATTGAGTTTTTAAGTGAGTTTTTTTCTTCTATGGAATTTTTTTCCATTTCATCAATTTTATTTTTTAGAGAGTTGTTTTCTTTTTCCAACTCACTAATTTTATTTCTCAATGATTTGATTTCTTTGTCCACTCTGTCTTTAGATGTGTGTGATGACTTCTCCAGACTCTCTTGCCAAGCTCCCCTTTCCTTTTCCCATTTTTCTTTTAGTTCTCTTGTGAGAGCCTTTTTGATTTCCTCTATGAGAGTCTTGTGTATTGAGGAGTAGATCATATCCCCCTTAGGGGATTCCTCTGGAGACAGTCTGCTTTTAGTCTCCTCAGGGCTTGAAATCTGCTCCCTATCCATACAGAAACTGTCAGTGGTTAGAGCCCTTTTAAATTTTTTGTTCATTTTGTCAGAGCGGAATTGAAGAAAACAAATTAACAAGAGAAACAATTGATCTGTTTCTGGGGGGGAATGGGGCTGGATGGTGTTACTGGGATTTCTCTACAGACTGTGGGAGACAGCAGTGAGGCACTAAAAGGACAGTGATGGCTGCTCTGAGTCTGCGCTCTGAGACTCTGAGGTTCTAAGAACGTGCTGAGTCACTCCAGGTGGAGGTGGGGGTAGCCAGGTCCAAGAGACACTAGCTTTCCTGGGTTTTATTCTTTACCTCCTGTGTTTACACCTTCTCTGCTGATCCTGGTTTGCTGCCAAGACAGAATATCCACACTGGGGTAAAGGTCATTCTGCAGAAACAGCAGAGATCGCACCCCTCCTCCCTCTGGTCTGAGCAGTGTGAGCTGCCTCCTTCTTGCTTCTTGCCCTCAGCCTGCGCCCAGTCTGTTCGTCTCCTCCCCTGAGCAAACACAGACCTTTTCTGGACAATTTCAAGGATGTCTTCTGTTGGTTCTGGTCAAGCATTAATTCCGAGGCTTGTCATGAAGTAAATTCTGAGAGAAAACGTGAAGCTCAAGTAGCTGTGTGCCTCCTCGCTGCCATCTTGGCTGGAAGTTCAACTCTCTGAAAAAAAAATTTAAAACAAACATTCTTACCTCATGGGCTGTACAAAAATAGCTTACAGGTCAGACGGCAGAGTGGATATAGCATTAACCCTGGAGTCAGGAGGATCTAACTTCAAGTCCAACCTCAGGGGGAAAAAAAAAAATCTTACTAGCTGTGTGATCTTATGCAAGTCACTTAAACTCAACTGCCTCAAAAACAACATTCAGCAGCCTGGAATAGGCTGATGGGCCATAGTTTACTCTCTGAAGAGGCCAAAGTGTCCTCCACCATTTGGACACTAAGAGCCCTGAACTGAATCTAACTCAGACTCCAAAAGCACAAGCAAGAAAAGTCACAATCCAGGAAGGGCTAAGCCCAGGTGAAAGCTTTCTGTAGCTGCCTCACTGCTGCATGATTTCCCTTCTCATGGTCACTCTACATGGTACAAAAAGTAGCTCCCTTACTAGTTTTTCTATAGGTTTTCTGTGTGAGACAATTAATAACCTTCTATGACAATCTGTAGAGGGCTGCAAATAGTGGGGGAACTCTGGATAAGGTATAAGACCCTTCGGCCCAGAGGCAATGTTAACAATGTCTGGTTTGGCTCCCCATCTCCCTTTGGTGTTCTCATCTTTCCTGAGAAGTCAAGGAGTGTGACTACCACCTGTGTAGTGATGTTTGCACTTCCCAGCATACAGACTCAGATATCTTAACATGTGGACTTAGATATAACAGCTAATGCATAAACATACTATTTGGGGGCAGGGGGTAATAATCGCATTTCCATAAAACCAAAAAAAAGGGAATTGATAAGGACCATTCCTAGGTGAAGGGGCAGGACAATTCTCTAAGAGTCTCCACAGCTATGAATCATAAACTTGAAGAAGCTACAAAGTAGCCTTCACAGATGTTCCTTGTGGATTGGGAATGAAACAAATTGGAGGCAAGAGGGAAAAGGAGCTAGGTCAAACAACACAACTACCTCTCACTCTCCTTGTATCATCATTATCCTCTCATATCATCAAGAGATCCATTCTACAGGTCTGAGTTAGACCTCCAGCTACCACTAGCAGGTAGCTCCCATATCACAGCACTATAGCTGGTGTTGAATCTTGTGAGATGTCATGGAGGCAAATTTTCAAACAGATTACAGGATTATAGTCAGAACAGACATTTAAGTCTCTCATCAGTCTCCTGACTCAGCCCTTTGATGTGTTGGCCCATTTAATTACCCCAACTAAAAAAGTCTTACCAGGCCTCTTTTCCCTTTCCTTCCCCTCAGATTACCAAAGGAACTCTGGGAGGATCCTACTCACGAGCAGCTCTCAAGTGCTGCTGCTTATGCTCCTCATTCAGGCGCCATATATTGTGATATGGGAGCCACCTGCCAGTGGTCACTTTGCTGATAAGCCATCCCATTCTCCCTTTCATTCCTGTGGAACAGGAAGGAATGCAGGGAGATTGAATTATCCTGTAATGGCCATCTCAGGAAAGCAATGCTTGTAATAACCCTAAATGTTTGGAGAACTCCAGGGATCTGGGGACTGTGTTTGGGCCTTGAGATGACAAATTTTCTGACTGTATCTGACCTTGTAAAGGCCAATAGTAGATGAACCTGTTCCTTTAGTATTTTAGCAGTCCTTTTTGTCAGTCAGGCCATAACAGTGGCAGTGGGACAAAGTTCTGTTCCAGTACAAAGGGGAAGCAGATTCCAACTAGTTCCTTTGTACCTCAAAGCCTTTCAGAAAAGGGCATGGAATAGATTCATTTTCCCTAGCTTCAACAGGGCCCTTTGGTGACCTCTCACCTAGCAGCTAGAATAGGAGGATTCTATTAGACAAACTTGGACCTGAGTGAGCCTTTGGCTGCTCTTTCTAGTTTTTCTTTCTTTTCCTGAATAGACAGTCAAGTGTCTACCTCCAGGCTTGCAGATGACTTTTTGAATTCCAGAAGTCTTGAGTCCTTTTAATGAAGATGTCTAGCAGCAAGGGGAGTGTCTTTAATGGAAGATTTCTAGGTAGCCAGAGAATAAACACTTTTATGGAGATGAAATGAAAGGTAAAATCCTATAAACTACTGAGTTCTTTTACTAAGTCCTGTAAATTACTTTATGTTCTGATGAGGTTCAGTATCAGTCACCCAGTAGGTTGTAACTGTAATTGTAAGTTGTTATTTAATCTTGTTTTAAGTCATCACATCAATGTACACCTTGCATTTACTTTCATTTATTTGGTTTGGTTTTTAGCATGTCTTGAGACAAAAACAAAATAACTATCTATTTTATATTGTACATTGAATTTTTTAACCCTCACCTCTTAGGGGAATCTATATTCTGAGCTTTAAATACACTAATGCCTGGCATGTCATGGCAGTGTGCAATATGCTATCTTTGCATTTGCTATTGCCAGTTTCTCCTAATTCCCAGGGCTTCAGAGAAATCTCTGGTAAATATTAATATCAAGGTTATCTCTTTCTGAGGTCATCAGAAATCCTCTGACTGGTGTCTCATAAGGATGTAATTAAAGCACAACAGAGCACCCTAGAGTCTTTGCAGGCAAGCTCAGGAACTTTATTCATGCTGATTACATCCTACTCTAAGACCTCCTGCACTCTCTTAGTTCCTTCTCTTATCAGAGCTCTAAGTGAAAAGGGTCAGGCTCCTCCCCCACTGAGCTTATATTGGTTTCATGAGATCACAGGAACAGCCAATCAGAGATGGAGACAGTTCCCATTCCTGAGGCGACTTCAGAGTGTTCAGTGTTACATCCTGACTGCACTTGCCTGGCCTTTCTAATGGATCCTTATAATTCCCCTCTCTTTCAAAGTGGGAACCACTAATCCCATCCAGCTAATTTAGCATCAGCTATAGTTCGATTGATCCATGAGATCACCAAGTATTATGCTCAAGGAGAAAGGATGTAACAGACCAATAAACAAAGGCATGACAGTGAGAACTAGGCTCAGCTGAGTAACATGATGTTTAACCCATTCCATAGAGTTATGCTCAAGGAGATAAGATATCAAATAGGCAGGATGTCAGTGAGATAAGATGTTACAGTAGTAGGATATCACAATTTTGTAGTTACATTTGTATACATCTGGGTGTCAATGAGGTAGGGTGCCAATAAGGTAGGGTGTCACAATTCTAGTTACATTTGTCACAATTTTAATTACACTTGTCACAATTCTAGTTTCACTTGCATATATCTTTTGAAAGAAAACACAGATAAAGGTACATACAAGCAAAGTCATGTCCTGTAGCACTGCCTCAGTAACATTGGCAGGTAGATATGTTGATTTTTCACCCACTAATTTAGAGGCATAGTTCTTAAATAGAAAACACAGGGCAAAGCCTCTCCCCAGGCCACCATATGGCAAGTAGCCATGGGAGAAGCACACAGGCCCATTGTCCATTTAACAGTCTGTTTATATTGAACATCACCCGAGACAGTCCATTTCAGCTACTGTCTGCTGTCTCTGGTGTCACAGTCAGGAGGGGCATTGCTGCCATCAGCATCTGAAGGGCTGCTGACATCTGGCTGGCCCTCTGGGCTGTTGTCTGGTCCTTCTCTTCTTGGTTCCCTGGATCACGGATGTTTCTGGTGGGGATCCACTCCTCTGCTGTTGGGTCTACATCTGGAATAATAAGAGCATACCTGGGACCCCAAACCTTGACCCAACATGGGCCTTTCTAAATGCCATCTAAGCCTCTCCATATTACTTTTGAGAGAGGGCTCTTGTTCTTGATGGCCAGTCTGTTAGTTAACCACCCTTTCTGCATGTGCCAGAAGTGCATTGCTGGGGTGAGATCCAAGGAATGTGAAAATTGTAAATAATTATATGTATATATCACCACATCTAAATGGGTCTGTGTGAGTCAGGTGGAGGGTCTTGTAAACCCCACTACTCCTTTTTCTTGCTTAGACAGGAGCATCTTGAGAGTATGATTAGCCTGTTCAACAATGACTTGCTCTGTAGGGTTACAGGGAATGCCAGTGGAATGGACAATGCCAAATTCAGTGCAAAAGGACCTAAAAGCAGAAGATGTATAAGTTGGTCCATTATCTGTCTTAAGTGCACGTGGAACTGCTGTAGTGAAAAAACAATGATAAAGATGGCTGATCATGTGCCTAATTGCTTCTCCTGATTGGAGTGAAGCCATGAGAAAGTGAGAGTGTGTACCCATGGTTACATGGATGCACTGCCTTTAATATGAGTCACATTCATTTATCATAAGGCATTGGGTGACCTACCATGAGGATTTGCTGCAGTATTTCGAGGAGCAGGACGAAAAGGAGCACAAAGAGTACAACGATGAACAATAGCTGCAGCATCTGCTTTAGAGATGCCATACAACCTCTGCAATGAGCAGGCAGATAATTGAAATGAAGCATGTGCCTTATGGGCAGGAGAATTATAGTAAAGGCCAGACAAAGGATAAGGAAGGACATCAGCTACCTTATTGCTCTCAAATATGGGACAGTGCCATCAGTATGAGACCTAACATACATGATAAAAATAGGTGTGGCTCTGTTGTTTAATGCACCCTGAGCCTGATGAAGAAGACCAGCGATGGTTGAGTGCCTGTCATCTATATATGCATGTGGTAGTTGTTGGATGGCTTGACAGGCATAAAGACATGATATTAATAGCCTCTTTAGACCATTTCATGGCATGTATAATGGCATATAACTCATTTTTCTGTGTAGAATTATAGGGGGTGTCAAGGACATGTGTCTCTTGAGTGTCCTCCCTGTATATAGCAGCACTGTGATCTTTAGTAGCATCAGTAAAAAATATTAAGGCCTTGAATTGGCTCTGAGGAAAGAGATCCAGTTGCGATTCTTACTTTTAATCTTTTGTACAATTGTCTAAGTGGCTGAGAAGTATGCAAAGATGCTAAGGGACAAAGCTGTAACAGAACTGCCCACATTAAGGGGGCCATCCCAAATTAGGTGTGGCCCATTGGCAACATTGCCACAAAAAAGGAACCAAATCCCTCAATATTATTGGACAGAATGTGTGGTCTAGTAGGGTACAGCATTCTATGGGGTGCTCACCTTGGTGCAGTGCAGTGAAAAAGGGCTTATCAACATCAAAGGCTGTGAAGGAGCAATTCTAGAGGTAGGACAAGTGCACAGCAAGGGAATTGGTTGTAATACTGCATAAGCCTCTGCAGACTATGATCATGGTGATGTCAGGGCAGAAGGGCCTTTTAAAATATCATAAAAGGGGTGCATAACAGAAGGAGGAATCAGATGAGTGGATCTCAGCCATTGTAAAGTTCCCACCAACTCTTGAAATTCATGAAGAGTTTTATACTTACTCTCATCCACCTTAGGAGGCACAGTAGACACAATAAGGTCTTGAAGAATGTGCCCAAGATAGAGAAATGGAGGTTTAGTCTATATTTTATGTAGTGCTACAAGATTCTGCTGAGCCAATATTCAAATAATGTGTTTCACAATGTGTTGCAACTGTGACTCTTCCTTAGTGGCCATAAGTATATCATCCATATAATGGAGCATATAAACATTTGGATATATATTTCTAACTGGGTCAAGAACCTTGTCTACATACCACTGGCAAAGGTTGGACTGTTAGCCATCCCTTGTGGTAATACTTTCCATTGCCATCTAGTGGCAGGAGCTTGTAAATTAATAACTGGAACAGAGAAGACCAATTTCTCCCTGTCTGTAGGATGCAAAGGAATAGAGTAAAAACAATCCTTTGTGTCAATAACTACCATATGATATTTTTTAGGAACCATATTAGGAGATGGGAGGCCTGGTTCCCATGGATTGCATGGTGGCATTCACAACTCTCAAATCAATTAACATGCGCCATGCTTTGTTCTTTTTTCTAATTACAAAAACAGGTGAGTTATAAGCACTAAAGGAAGGCTCAATATGGCCCAATTTCTCTTGATCCATAATTTATGGATCTTATGGCAGTGAGTTTTTCATTTGAGAGGGACCACTGATCCACCCATATTAGACAGTCATGTTTCCATCTTACAGGTGGCACTGCCAGGATTTTCTCAGTGGTCCCATTAGTTTTCCTCAATGTGTAATGTTGTCCAAAGGGCTTTCAGTAAATCTCTTCCCCACAAGGAGGTTCTGTGCCCTGCGATGACAAGAGGCCTAAAAACATCTTTCTGATTTTCAAATTCCCAATGAAGTATTCTACTAGACTGGGAAGCATGTTGCATTCCACCTATCCCATTAACTGTTACTGTTTGGGTTTGAAGCGGCCATTCAGGAGGCCAATCAAGTTTTGTTATAACAGATGTATCAGCCCCTGTATCAATCATTCCTAGGAATGGCCTGTTTTCTAGATAAATAGTACACATGGGTTTTTCTTGCCCAATCATTTGAATAAATTTATCTCACCAAAGGGATGCAATGGGAGTGCTTTGGCAATTAGATGATCTCCCTTTCAGTTCACAGAATATGGTGAGGATTGGTAACCAAGATAAATGGTTCCATATGTATTAATATCATAGTATGTACAATCACAGCTGCAAGAGTCTGATTATTAATCTATCTCAGGCCTTGGATTGTATCTCAATGCGTGCAGTAGTCCATGGGTTGATGTTAAAACCCTCAACTGCATTTAACTAAGTACTATCCATATTCCTCATCAAGGCCTGATAATTCTCTTTGAACTCTGTAGCTCCTCTCTGGATATGTTCCTGATCTATCCAGTATGTATTTGGGGTCCTCATGGGACCTCCCCTTACCAGTCCCTGAACCGTAGTATGATTTTTCTTCCTAGACCTACAAAATTTTGCCAAGTGGCCTATCTTGCCACAAGCAAAGCAAAATAATTTTCTGCCCCCTATTGGCTGCTTATGGCATTGGGCTTGGAAATGCCCTTTTCTGCCACAGTTATAACATTTCTTTCCTCCTACCTTCCTATCCTCCCTCTGTGTGATTCCCTGAATTATAGCTGAGGCCATTGCCTCTGCATTAACACCCTCATAATCTGCTTCATTACATCTATCTATAATTTCAGCAAAAGGAGTTTCTTTAGAAAGTCCAGCCACTATACAGCTGCACACCTTATTCATTCCCTCTTTTAAGAGTTGTCTGAAAAGAAGTTCAGAAGCACCATTTTTCCTTATGACTCTGTCAACTGTTGTTCTTAATCAGGACACATAATCTTGAATAGATTTTTGGGGGGCCTGTTTTATAGAAGTAGGATGTCACTGTACCAGCCCCTCCTTATTTATTCTCTCCCAAGCCTGCATAGCACATTGTGAGACAGGTGTAAACACACTCACATCATATAAAATCTGGGCCTGAGTTGTAGAATAGCGTCCTGTGCCAGTAATTATAAGCACAAACTCTTCCGGGTCCTGATGGTCATTGGCTATGGCATATTTCCAAGCTGATTTAGTAAATTTGTTAGCCCTACTACTGATTGACCAGGAGTAAAACAAGCAGATGCCATAGATTTCCAATCATTGGGGTAAGGGCATATCTACTTGATATCAGTTGTAAAATTTGTATGTATATGGCGAGTTGTGGCATAACTTTCACAAGCCTGTTTCACCTCTTTTAACATGTTAAATGGGATCGGGGTATGTGTTCGACCTCCTGCCCCCGTCCTCCTCTACAGGATAAACCTGTAGGTCCCAATCAGAATCCCATGACCTTATGTCTCTCCCTTTAGCAGCTGTCTTCATTAAAGCTTCCTGTAAAGCTGTTAGGGGGTGGCTTTTTCTATGTTCTATAGGAAAAACAGCTGGTCTTTGCAGAATAATCTTCTGTCTCTTCTCTAGCTCAGCCTGTGGTCATAGCTGTTGCTTTCCTCTCTGCTCTAAAATAATCCTTTCTCTGTTCTCTGCCTCAGCTTTTAGCTGGAACTGTTGCACTTGTTCTAATTTATGTAATCTAGCCTTTACTCTGTCTCCTGATTGTGCTGGAAGGTGAAGTTCCTGCATCTTTTGTTCTATCTGTTTAATCCCCTCACCCTTCCTCTCTTGCTGAGCTGTACTTCAGGGGTGTAGGAGGAATTTTCTTTACTGTCTTGATCACCTGAGTGCACATATCCGGTAAGCCTTCTTTCTAATGAGGAATATATGCTCTTTGAAACTGGGGAGCTCTCCTCCTGCTTTTCCTTTTCTTTGGGTGTGTTTTTTGTTAAAAAATTATCATTCTATTTTCTAACTCAAGCTTGCTCTGTATTTAGAACTATACTCTCAGGTTTGGTCACAGTTTGACCCATAATGTTTCTCTACTTTCTCTTCCAGATGAGGAACTGTTGTGTCTTCTAGAATATTAATTTTTTGATTATTAATTAATATTTCCAGGCCAGACATTCCACTGTGCTAAATAAACCCTCATGTTTGGGTATCACACACAACATGCGATCATTATATTTTCTATTGCCAGTCTCTCCTAATTCCCAGGTCTTCAGAGAAATGTCTGGTAAATATTAATATCAAGCTTACCTCTTTCTGAGGTCATCAGAAATCCTCTGGATGCTGTCTCATAGGGATACAGTTAAAGCGCAACAGAGCACCCGAGAGTCTTTGCAGGCAAGCTCAGGAACTTTATTCATGCTGATTACATCCTACTCTAAGACCTCCTGCACTCTCTTAGTTCCTTCTCTTATCAGAGCTCTAAGTGAAAAGGGTCAGGCTCCTCCCCACCTGAGCTTATATCAAGTCCATGAGATCACAGCCAATCAGAGATGGAGACACTTCCCATTTCTGATGCAACTTCAGAGTGTTCAGGGTTCCTGCAGTTGATGGAGATCCCACCCAAGAAGATGGTCCCTGTGTACTCATAGCCAATCACAGCCAGGGATCTCCAGGCTACATAGGCCTGTGTTACATCCTAATTGCCCTTGCCTGACTTCTCTTTGACCCAACAGCAGGGGGCTTAATGAACTGAGGAATTGGAGAAAAGGGAATCTGCCTTCTCTCATTAATGCCCAGATCTGTCCCAGGAATGAGCTCAGTCTGACACACCTTTGTTCAAAGCAGAGAAGGTCCTTAAAGGAGGGGGAAGTGGGCACAGTGCTGGAGTTATTTGGGCTCATCAGTGGTTCTTCAAGGTTGGATTAATAAAAATCACTTTGCCCTGGCCCTTTTTTAAACATCAGGTGAGAAATCTAAAGCTGAGAGACTCCTAGGAATATTATAGCCATATCCCAGACCTCCCAGATCAAGGAGATAACACTACAAGCAACCAAAAGGAAACAATTCAAACATAGTGGAATAACAGGCAAGATAACACAATATTTAGCAGCTTCTGCATTAAAAGATCAAAGGGCTTGGAATATGATATTCTGGAGGGCAAAGGAGCTAGGATTGCAACCAAGAACGATTTTCCCTGCAAAACTGAGTAAAATCTTTCAGTGGGAGATTGGGAGAATGGGCATTCAGTGAGATGGAGAACTTTCAAGTATCCCTAATGAAAAGAGGAGAGCCAAACAAATAATTTGACTTTTAAATACAAAATGAAAGAACTGCAAATCTGTGTTTTCTTTCACAGGTTAATTTACATGAAAATGTGTTTGGTATGACCACACATTCATAACCTGTATCAAATTGCTTTCCTTCTCAATGAAGGGGGAAGGGAAGGAGAGAGAGAATTTGGAACTTAAAATCTGAAGATAAATGTCAATATTGTTTTTACATGTAATTTGGAACAATAAAATATTAAATAAGATTTTTTAAAAGACAAGAGAACACTATAAAAAACTGGTTCACCTAAGGGTCAAGATGGGAAAGGGAAGAGAAGGTAACCAGTTCTGGGATGATGTCCTAGAAAAGAACCAAAGGGTACAGGGATTGAAATTCAGAATTGAGATTTAAGAATAGGGCTGGGAGTTGCAAAGCAGAGGGTAGATAAAATGACAGCAGGTTATAATTGGATAAAGGAATTTCAGAGCTCATCAGCATGAAAGTGGAGCATTGGGGAGAGAGATCAATCAGAAATCCATTTCAGGGACAGCAATATTGTTCAGGGAAAGAGCTCTGACCCTGGAGTCAGAAGGAACTGAATTCAAATCCAGCCTGGGACACTTATTAGCTGTGTGATTCTGGATCCTGGCAAGTAACATAACCTGGAGACTCAAAAAAAGAAAGAAAAAAAAAAGAAGAAGAGAAGGAAAGGAAAAAAAGAAGTCTATTGCAATAGTTCAGGTGATCAGGGACTGAAGTGAAGCAGAGAATGCACAGGAAGAGACACTGTGGAAGATCAACAAGATTTAGGAACTAATTGAATGGGAATGAGAGGAGGTATGAGATCAACTTCAAATATTTGGAAGACAGTTAAGTGGAAGAATGTGATTTGGTCAGCTTGAGATCAGAGAGTAGAACTAGGAGCAATGTGCTAAAAGTTGCAAAAAAAGGCTGATTTAGATTCAGTATAAGGGGAAAGTTCTTAACAATTAGGGCTATCCATGATGATTATGGAAATACAAGAAGAATCGTACATGTTTAACCTATATTGGATTGCTTGCTGTCTCAGGGAGAGGGGAGGAGGGAGGAAAGGGAGAAAAATTTGGAACACAAGGTTTTGCAAGGGGGTATGTTAAAAACTATCTTTGCATGTATTTTTAAAATAAAATATATTATTTTAAAAATTTACCTCATTGGTCACCATACTGATCAGAGTTCTAAAGTCTTTCAAAACTTTTCCTTTACAATAATATATGTGTCAATTGCCTGATTCTGCTCACATTGCAGCAATTCATACAAATGTTCCCAGATTTCTCTGAATCCATTCTTTCCATCATTTTTTATGATACAACAATATCCCATGACATTCACATATAATGATTTGTTCAGCCATTCCCCAACTGATGTGGGCATGTCTTTCATTTCCAATAACAATTGAAGGCATTCCATTGAAAAAAAGGAGGGGGAGCTGTTAACAAAAGTATTCAAGAATCAAATACTTTATTGATATCTGTTTATTGAGGTTTTCCCCCTATAGAATGCTTCAAATTCTGAATTATATTCCTTGGTTCCTCCTACTGCTCACTTTCTGACTCCTTCCCATTTGATGGTAGTTTCCCTGGAGGTTGCACCTCAACGCATTCTCATCTTCTTTCCACTCTGGACAAAATTTTAAACTTCAGTCTCTTCCACAAGTGATTTCTAAGAAGACAGAACTAGCCCCGGTTAGATGCTCATTCCCTGAGAATTAGTGGAGGTAGACACAGCCAAACATACCTGTTTTACCCCAGTTATCTCTGTTCCATCTTTCTCTAAGTTCTCTTGAAGCACAGAACATAGCCACATGGCTGTCCCAGACAGAGCAAACTTATGTCTTTTAGCTTTCTCCAGCATGGGAGGCCTTCTGTTACAAACCTATGGATCTAGAGCTCTGCAGACTACATACTGATTGGTGGAGGAGATGGCTAACAGGATGATTTCAAAGAGGCCTGGAGAGACTTACATGAACTGATGAGGTCATTATACAAGACAAAAACAAGGCTATCCAACGACCAATTCTGGTTCTCTTCAACAATGAGATGATTCAAACCACTTCCAGTTATTCAGTGATGAAAAGTGCCATTTACACCCCAAGAGAAGACTGTGCAACACAAAATAGCATTTTCACTCTTTCTGTCGTCGCTTGCTTGTATTTTGTTTTCTTTCTCAGTATTTTTTCCTTCTTGAACCGATTTTTCTTGTGCAGCAAGACAACTGTATATTTATATGTACATATTTTTCATTTGACATATATTGTAACATATTTAACATGTATTTGACTATCTGCCATCTAGGGGAAAGGATTGGGGGAAGGTGGGGAAAATTTGGAACAGAAGATTGTGCAAGAATCAATGTTGAAAAATTACTCATGCATATGTTTTATAAATAAAAAGCTTTAATTAAAAAAAAAAAAAGAATTTGGGTTCCTGCTTTCCTAGACTATGGAAACAATGGAAATTTCTTTATCTCTTTCACATAATTCACATTTTAGAGAAATTTGAGAGTTCATAAGGATTAGGGATATTGACTAGTTATCCATCTTGTGGGTTAAATGACCCAGAAGGATATTTTTTTTTTTTAACATATAGGTCCTTTCCCTCTTTCTTTTTCTCTCTTTGTGCTATATGCAAAACAATTCCTTCTTAAGGATTAAGTGGATTTTTTTGAAGCATAGTAAAGTAGCTAGAAAGAGTTGTAGAGCAGAGGTTGGCAAATCTCAGGCTGCAGGTCAAATCTGGTTTGCTGCCTGTTTTTGTACAATCTGTTGGCTAAGGGTGGTTTTTATATTTGTAAAAGTTACTTACAACATCATGTTAGTTTGCTGACCCTCTGCTCTAGAATATCGAAACAAAACAAAACTCTAAAGAGCTTTGAAATAGCAAGTTTCCAGTTCCCTGCAGCAGAATCCATTCCCCTTCCCTGAACCTTCAGCCAACAGGAAGAAACAGAAAGGAAAGAATCTGGAAAGACTTGGAGACTTCTCAACCTCTCTGAAAAATAAAACAAGAAACCCCTTTGTTGAACCTCATCATGCTCATCTTTCCAGTCCTTAATCTATTGTGTCTGTTTTATTTCTACATGGATTGCTCTAGTCCCACTATCTAAAGGTCAGGTAGGTTATATTTTATCTAGACTCCTCACTCAAGGTTTTCAGTATCCAGAGAGGGCAAAGCAGATATTCTCTGTGATTTGCCATTGCTTTGAGCTCACATCAATTGTGTTCCCCTCTATTTTAGGGACCCCTCAACTAGCACGCTTCCAATTACATCTGACCACTTAAGATCAGATTAGTTTTTAGTAAAGGAACATTTACTTCAAATATATAGCAAAATCCAAACATACAAATATCTTTTCCCACTATCTCTGAGCTATAATCTTTCCTATACCACTTCAGTTGCTGGGGAGAAAAGAAAGCTTCAGCTCAATTCCTATATATCATTATATATAAGTTCAAGTTCAAATCACCACTAGGCTAGTATACTAAACCCCTATTCCTCAGGGCTTCCCTGATAGGCTGGTTGCAATATCCAACCTGAATTCCTGGGTTCTTGGATGCCCATGGATTTAGTTCCTGGGTTGGAGATTCCCTGTACCTACAGCTGAAATAGACAAAAAAAATCCCAAACCACCAGCCCCATTTTCTGGGCTCATGTGACATAAAAAAGAGGGATGATGAACCTCAGGTCCTCCCCCTTTATCCACATGATGTCACCTGCTTTGAGTGGAGTCCTTCACCCCAAAATGTGAATATAAGGAAACCCCAGACAGTGTTCAGTCTCCAAGATTTAAAGATGCCACCAGGACCACACAGAATGTGGACATACACTCAGTTCTAACTCAGAGAATCGGATCTCCCAATAGATCAGTTTACACCTCCATCAACAATGTTTTAGTGTCCCAATTTTGCCACAGTTGTTATTTTCCTTTTCTGTCCCATTAGTCAAAATGATAGGTGTAAGATGGTACCTCACTGTAGAGGGTTGGAACTCTGAAAAAGTGTACTTAAAGCCAGAACAGCAGAGTACTTAAGGCTAAATACCTACTCATTGTGAGATAATGGTTCTATAAACATATACTTGGATGATATGGTGATATGGTGGATATGATGGTTCTCCTCACAATTGGTACCAGCAGAAGGTAGTGTGATAAGGCAATCATAGAGAAGAATTGGAGTACTGAAGGTGAGGGTCAGAGTCTCTCTGCTGCATAGAGCTCATCAGGAAAGACTTCAGGCTACAGATTCCAGAGTCTAGGATCCATCTTTGACTAGCCACTTGGCAATTTGCCTGCCTCCTTCACTTCTCCTCCTAAAAACCAAGGACTTTGACTGATCCAGATTCTGATTGATCCTGAGGCCCTCCAGAGAGCTAGCCCAGACCTTGCACCTCACAGTTGTTTTAATTTGTTTTCCTCTAATCAATAGGGATTTTGAGCATTTTTCTATTTGACTATGGATATCTTTGATTTCTTCTGAAAAATGCCTGTTCATATCGTTTTATCACTGATCAATAATGGAATATATCATATTCTTATAAATTTTACTCCATTCTCTATTTATCTGAGAAATGAGACTTATCAAAAAAACTTGCTATAAAAATTTTCTCCAGTTTCCTGCTTTCCTTTTAATTGTGGCTGTGTTGGTGTTATTTTGCAAACCCTTTTAAATTTAATGTAATTAAAATTATTTATTTTACATCCTATGATGGTCTGTAATTTTCTTCATGTTTTGTTTTCCTGGCTTAGTTATCAGGACCATACTTGTGTCATAAAAGAACTCTGATGGGACTTGTTCTTTTTGTTTTGTTTTGTTTTTTGCTTTTTGTGGAGGCGATTGGTGTTAAGTGACTTGCCCAGGGTCACACAGCTGGGAAGTGTTAAGTGTCTGAGATCACATTTGAACTCAGGTCCTCCAGATTTCAGGGCTGATGCTCTACCCAATACCCCACTTCCTTGTCCCTGATAGGACTTGTTCTTAAAGCCATTCTTGTGATTAGATTTGTCTACAATTAAAAACTAAAGCTTAAAAAAATAAATGAAAAGAAGAGAGCTATAGAGTTCAGGGCTCCAGAAACCCATTAAATGATTCTTGCATCCACTCATTTGGACATTTATTGTGCTCATCTTATCCACAGACAAATGGGGCCAGGTAATAGGACCATAGAACATACAAATGGAAGGAAGCTTGAAGTTCAGCAACACATTGGTTTTAAGTATGGGAATAAATAAAATGCAAATAATATAAATGACTTGACTATAGTCATATAGGCAGCAGCTCACAAAGATGAGATTCTGACTGAGGATCTCTGGCTCCAAGTCCATCGTCCATTCCAAATATTTTTTTCTTATTCCTAAAATCCAGAACTGCTCCTCAGGGGTAAGGATTAATTCACAATCATTTCTGAGTTTCCCATTGGCCATCACTGAGAGGGGAACCTGCATTGTTATTTAGATCTACCAGATCATTTGCCCATCTGTCTTAGAGGGCAGGACTGGAGGAAGGAACTCTGGGAGGAAGCCACTGACCACTCCCTTTATCCCACTCAGACAAGTGGGATAGGAATGGAAAGCTAGAGGAGTGTGGGTCATTGTTCCAGTCCATCATGCCTTGGGGCAAATTTTATTGACTGTCTGGAAGTCTTGCCAAATTTGCAGCAGCTTCTGGGTCTGGATTCCATGAACAAGGGCAAGTTGATGGTAGACACAGTGTTCATATGCTAGTGGAAACATCAGGAAGGATCCGGGGGGAGGAGGAATGGGCTCCAGCCCCAATTGCTGTAAACATAAGCCTACAAACACATCTTCCAGGTAGATGACCTTGAGAATCTGGGCCACAGCCAAAATCCTGAGGGCTAAGGATCCAGACAGAACATAGCCAGGACCCCCACAGTAGGGGGGATATGTGTCCTGCAAGTACAATTCTGGAGGCATGTACCACTTGTGATTTGGACTCCGAATAGGGCCTGCATTTCTATGGATGTAACCTGTGATAAAGTCAGGCCGTGGGGGCCCATTGGGCTGAAGCACCTGCTGTACCAGAAAGCTGGGGTTTAGAAAGACATCACTGTCCACCTTGAGCACATAGCGGGCATCGGGACAGTACTGGGCCATCCACTCCAGACCCATGAGGACCTTGAGAGTCAAGTTGCGATAGGTATCTAGGAAGCCCACCTGGAGGAGATCCCCATGCTCCCTGTCCTCTTCTTGGAGGAGTTCATGAAGTTCCTTGGTGAAAAGAGGTGGGGGCAGACCAAGAACAAAGAGGCGTCGGATGATCACACCCAATTCTAAAGTCTCATTGCCCCAAGTTTCCCGGATGGCTTGGCGTCTCCCCACATCCTGGGGTTGAGTCATCACCAGCATGAGCAGGAAGGGGGCACCTCTGGGACCCTCACACTTGTCAGGGTGATTGATTAGAAAAGGGTAGGGATAAGGGTACTTTAGCTGTAAGGGATGTGGTGTCTGAACCTGCCACTCAAACTTACTTAGAAAAAGATTCAAAGTATCCTCAGCCAGTTCTGTGGAATCCAAGGGCATCAAATCCAAGGAAGGAGTCCCAGAATTTACAAACTGACCCACCATCAGCAGTAGCAGCCCCCCAAAGGCTATGCTCAACAGAGCTCCCCATACCAGATGCCTCCTGATCAACTTCATGGTGCCAACTGTTGTCCTGGGTAAAGAGGAGTGAGAGCGCTTGTCAGTGATGGGTGCAGGATTCCACAGAACCCCAGTTTCTGTTCAGCCAGATTAGAGTCTCTTTCACTCCTTATGTGGATGAAGTATTTCCTGGTGTTCCCCCACCGGATTTTTACATCTGGGAAAAATGGGAAAGATAAGGGCAAGAGAACAGGGGAAAGGGCTCCCCAGCTCCTGTACTTTGTGCTAGGTTAGCTGCCAAGTTAACATTACAAGAACAGGAAGAGAGGCAGGTAAGAAGGATCAGGGAGTAGGGGGTCAGGGGTGGAAGGAACCTATAGCTGGGAGTCCAGAGCTCTGGGTTTTAGCCTCAGCTCTGCCACTGGCTCAGCTTGAACAAGGCAACCCTCCTCTTGGGTCCTCAGAATTCCCTATCTGTGAAATGAGGGGAATTGATGTGAATGACAAAAGTCCCCCCACCCCCCTATCTGGGAGAGTATGAGTTTGTGAAATTAAAGGTCTGAAAACTGGAGGGCTACACTGTGCCAGTGGGGAAGCAGTTAATTGAATGTCCAACCCCTGATTGTACAAAGAGGCTTTGGACAGAAGAGGGACAGGAGCCATCCATGTGGGCCCCTTCAGAAAGGTATAAAAAACAGGAATCATTTGAATTTGTCCCCTATTCTTGCTTTGCTTCATTTCTCTCCTGTTGAAATTTCTCCTTTCCTCCCACTCCTAGAAACAGCCTCAGCCCCTGAACCTTGAGTTTACCCTGGGAAGATAAGAGCTAATTCTGAGAAAAGCAAAGTTTTTCCTCTATCCCAGTCCATTCCCATCTACCTCAACCTGATAGATTGCTCTGAAAAACTCAGAATCTGCACTATCAATGCAAGTCCCCTCTCCCAGATCCTCCCCTTTCCTTGATTCCCCTCCCCTCTAGCCCAGCAGGGTCCTTACCTTCTCTGGTCAGAATGACTAGGATGTGGTGTCAGCAGGACAGCTCATAGGGCTCTGCCACTCTCTGTCCAGGTAGGTACGGATATGGGAGGAGTGAGAAGGTGGGAGTGGGAGGAACTCTGCCTGCCTCTGAGGGAACATGCAAGTATGGGGTGGGGGGAATGACCCAAGTCACTAATCAGCTTGTCTGGGCCTGGAACCCACCTGATTGGACATTGTCTGCAGGGAATGGAAGGTGACAGAGGCAAAAGTCTTTGGGAGGAGGTGCTGTGGGGGAGGAGAGGGAGGGAAGGTGTGTTCAGGTGCTGGAGTACTGGCAGCCACAAAGGGAAGAGCCTGCTATAATAACAGCAACAGCAACAAACAGCCAATATTTGTATAGAGCTTTAAGGTTAATGGTATGCTTAATCTACACTTTTTCATTTTAATCTCAAAAAAAAAAAAAAAAAAACAAACCCAAACAAACAAACAAGCAAACCCAATAACCCTTTTGAGATAGGCACTATGACTAATCACATTTTGCTTGTAGAGGGGGAGGCACTCTAGCATTTCAAAGGAGTAGATACTGTGACAATTTTCCACTGCCATGCTGAAGTACCTATATTTACCTGGGCACTAGAAAAGAAAGATGAGGTAGTATCATTGTCCAGGCCAGTCTGAGCCCTCATCTGGCTCAGTCTAGGATTTAAAACGTAAAATCATTGTACTCAATGTCTTCAAAGTATTAGTGCACTTTTAAGCTACTCAATTCTAAAATGCAACATTTAAAATATCTTATTTCATAAATTTAACTTGACTTCTCTTTAGCCTCACTTCTCATCCTCTTCCCAATTTCCTGGGACCCAAAAGGATAATATGTTCACACATTGGTATAAAATATAGTTGTAATATTCTCTCTAAAATGTATTGTTCTCTGTTGAGGTTTTCTTGGGGTTCTCTGGGAACAGTCTTCATTTCAATTCAGTAATCAGCACAAGTGGAGCCAGTCATTAAAGTCCAAATCCTTTATTGTCTCCTTCAAAGTTTTGTCTCCTTCACTCAGGGATCAGCTAGTTTTCTGAAGGCCTTCCTCTCTCCTTGGTACTGAGAGCTTGAGCTCCCGCCTGGGGCTTCTGAATATCCCTGATTTCCAAGGGTTTGTACTTGAGCCTCCAGCCACAACAATGGTGGACAATGGAATGAATCTGTCTCAGCTTCCAAAAGCTTCTAGTGCACTTGTCCTTTCTGGCTCTGAGAGCTTCTTGCTTATATGCTGTACACTGAGTACACACCAATCATTATATCACTAGGAAACCATTATTTGTTGTAGGATTAAATCAATACTAAACTAGATTTAACCATTGTCTCCTCAATTCCACTTAGTACCTTGTTTCAAGTTCTGGACCATAACATCTCCTTGTAGGATTAAATCAATCATACTGAAACATGCTAAATTAGATAACTATTGTCTCTATCAATTCCACTGACTTAGTACCTTGTAAGAATCTTTTCTTTAAAGTTCAGGGTTCTGGCCCATAACATATAGTTATTTTATAAAATCATATTTTTTTAAAAGTTAGAATATTAAAACTCCTAATTGACTGCAACATGACCCATTTAGAGAAGATGCAAATGGCATTAGTGCCTATTTGTTTTAATTTTTTTTAACACAATGAATTAAAATTGAAAACAGAGTCTTTTCTAAAATCCTTCATCTCACATGAATCAAAGATCTATTCAGCTTTTCCAGAACAGACAACTTTAAGTAAGTAATTTCAATTCTAAATCATTAGAGAAAGTTTGTCTTGGATGTGACATAGTAAGATGGCAAGAAAAAGGGGAAATGTCTTTTTGTTCAATCCAATTAAGAAATTGCGCTTTATGAGTGTTTCTTTCATCTAACTTAACATGGAAATAAATTTAAAATGAGTATATATGTGTAATGTATATCAGATTGCTTGCTGCCTTGGGGAGGGAGGAGTTAAGGTAGAGAGAGAAAAAAAAATTAGAACTCAAAATTCTTACAAAAATGAATGTTGAAAACTATATTTACATATAATGGGCAATTTTGAATACTATTGAAAAAGAAAATTAGTTTAAGAAAGATATATTCTCACTGGAAATTGAATAGATGCCCATCAATTAGAGAATGGTTGAGTAAATTATGGAATATTATGGTTCTGTAAGAAATGACCAGCAGGATGATTTCAGAAAGGCCTGGAGAAACTTACATGAACTGATGCTAAGTAAAATGAGCAGAACCAGGAGATCATTATACAGTTCAACAACAATACTGTATGAGGATGTATTCTTATGGAAGTGGATATCTTCAACAAAGAGAAGATCTAATTCAGTTCCAATTGATCAATGATGGACAGAATCAACTACACTCGAAAAGGAACACTGGGAAATGAGAATGTGGACTACTTGCATTTTTGTTTTTCTTCCCAGGTTACTTTTACCTTCTGAATCCAATTTTTCTTGTGCAACAAGAGAATTGTACAGATCTGCACACATATATTGTATCTAAAATATACTTTAACATGTTTAACATGTAGGAGACTGTCTGACATCTAGGGGAGGGGGTGGAAGGAGGGAAGGGAAAAGTTGGAACAGAAGCGAGTGCAAGGGACAATGTTGCAAAAATTACCCGTGCATATGTTCTGTCAATAAAAAGCTATAATTAAAATAAATAAATAAGATTATTGTTTAAAAAAAAAAAAAGAAAGATATATTCTCCATGGATATTCAGCCATCAACATTATTGTTCCAGGAATCCTAAACTTAAATACTTCTTATCAATTTACTTTGCTGCAGAATTTCATCTTTTGTATAATTCATTTCAAAACTTTACTTTCATCAAGGGAAAATCACCTCCAGATTCTGTCTGAAATGAATTATCAGTCACCACCCACACCTCACAACATCATAGTCACAAAATTGAGCAATGGAAGAAGAGACAGTATCATCAGGTGACAATAGTGAGCCCACTCTTACTCCTGGAAATAGAGTGGCCACTTTTTGGCAGACTGTCCAGTGAAACTTAGCTTGATGCTGCTTCTAGTGGCCTCCAAATTGGTGCTGCAAATTCACTGTCCACATATCTCCAATGGGCTTTGATGTCCAAAAGGCAAAATTGAGAGTGCTGTGTAGGTATTCATACAACAAAGGAGATTTCCACAATTTTTTATTGATATAATTTAAAATATAACAATAATAATGAAGTTTATTTTTTGTAATAGAGATCTACCAATAGGAAGAATGGGATTCTTTTTCTGGGGGGGAATAAACACTTTACTTAAAGTTTTTTCAGTCATTCTGTCATGTCTGATTTATCAGTCTGTGTACCATATTTTCCATGGGGCTTTCTTGGCAAAGATACTAAAGTAGTTTGCTGTTTCCTTCTCCAGTGGCTTAAGGTCAGCAGAGGTTAAGCACAGGATCATAGAGCTGGTAAGTATGTGGATTCAAATTTGAACTCAGGTCTTCTTCACTCTAGGCCCAAAACTCTATCCACTGAACTGTCTAACTGTCCTTCACTTAAAATTAGTGTTTCATATAATTGGAATTGATTGCAAATGGTCTTCCGTTAATGTTGACCTGTTATGAATTTTGTTTCCTCTTTGAAAATGTTGTTTCACACAGATAGCTACAGCCAAATACTTATATTAAACCATATACACATGATTTTTTTTTTGGCTTCTGTTTTGTTATGTAATTTTTCTTTTTATTTGATTTTATTTATTTTTTGTTATATTTTAAACTCTGAATTGTCTCCTTCCCTTTCTCCTCACCACCATTTGATATTACGCAGACAGACAGATAAATAGATAGGTAGATAGATAGATAGATAGATAGATAGATAGATAGATAGATAGATGCATGGATGGATGGATGGATGGATAGATGAATAGATAGATACATAGGGTGATAGATAGGAAGAAAGATAGAAAGGATGTAAAACAATACCATACATACTTCTGTATTTCAGTTCTTTCTCTGGAGATAGATAACATCTTACTTAATAGGGCCTTTGTAATAGACTTGAGTATTTATAATATTCAAAATAACTTATTCATTCACAGTTGTTCTTTGACCAATGTTGTTACTGTATGTAACATTCACTTGGTTCTGCTCATTTCACTCTTCATTATTTCATTTACATTCTGCCATGTTTTTCTAAAAGCATATGATTTTTAAGTGAACACATTCATAGCTTGGAAAGTATTTGTAGAATTTTATTAACTTCTCTGGATATTTGCCTTTTAGCATGTTATGACATTGTAGTTTAATTATTTTCAGTTCAAGGATAGGTGAAAGTTCCTCCATTGTATAACTAAATGGATTTTACAATATGAAAATTTCTTTTTTCATTTGCATGAAGTCTTCATGGCTCAGAGCTTCATGAGCTCAAAAAATACATCCATCACAGCTTTGTGTGGAAGTAGAGATCTACCATCTTGTTTTATTTTTTTGATACTCCAGGAACTACAAGAAGCAACTTCACATCACTTCTGATTCAATAATATTGGTGGTGGTGTTCTTTTTCAATGATGGCCAAGTTTTCATGCATCTAATAGAGGCTTTCCTGGCCAAGACACTTGGAATTGTTTTCCATTTCCTTCTCCAGTTCATTTTTCAAATGAGGAAACTGGGCAAACAGGGATTAAGTGACTTTGTCCAGGTTCAACAACTAGTGTCTGAGGTCACATTTGAACTCAGGGCTTCCTGATTTCTGGCCCTCTGTTCTCTACTAAGCTGCCTCCCTGCTCTTAATAAAATTAATCCACATTGGGGCAAGCTAGATGGCCCAGGTCTCAGGAGGACCTGAATTCAAGTCCAGCCTCAGACACTTAACAGGCAAGTCATTTAACCCCAATTGCCTCAGAAAATAAACAAACAAACAAACAAATAAATAAATAAATAATGATAACATTAGTCCTCATCAAATTGATTTGACCACCGGGAAAATTTTAAATAAAAATTCAGTGTTTTCTTGCAATTTTAGGATGAAATTATTAAGAAATAGTATCAAGTTTACAGCAAAAAGTTATTTCCAAATGCACTCAAGATTTCATAATAGTGATTAAGGTGATTCTTTTCATTCAAAAAAATGTCAATCTTGGTCTTGACTTCAAAAAAAAAAAAATCATGACGAAGCTTTATTTTTCTTTTCTTTTCTTTTTTTTGCCACAATAGGTTATTGTCATATGTTGAAGTTTAGCAATACACATTTGAAATTTTATTGTATTATAACTGCATCACTATAATTTTTGTGTAGGGCTTATGTTCTCCATCCCAATTATTCGCCCTTGACTCTTTTACCACAGACAATGCATAAATCAATGAAAAATAAAACTCTTATTATGGACACAAATGTGAATTGGATATAATTTTTTATTTTTTCCAACCACATAAAATATTTTTTAATTTATTTTTTAAATACAGGAAAGATTTTATTTTACATTCTTGTATTAATGGGTACCTAGGTTAGTAGACATATTTCTGAAACCACAAAAACAATCTATTAAAAAAAAAACCATTCTTACCTTATGGGCTGTACAAAAATAGCCTGCAGATCAGCTGAGAGTGGATATATCATTAACCCTGGAGTCAGGAGCATCTAGCTACAAGTCCAAATTCAGAAAAAAAAGAAAGAAAGAAAGAAAGAAAGAAAAGCTTACTAGCTGTGTGATTTCTATGCAAGTCACTTAAACTCAACTGCCTCAAAAACAACAGTCAGCAGCCTAGAATATAGGCCCATGAACCATAGTTTTACTTCCTGAAGAGGCCAAAGTGTCCACCACCATTTGGACACTAAGAGCCCTAAATCCAACCTAACTCAAATGCCAAAAGTACAAGAGAGAAAAGTCACAACCCAGGAAGGGCTAAGCCCAAGTGAAAGTTTTCTGTAGCTGCCTTAGTGCTACATGATTTCCCTTCCCATGGTCACCCTGCATGGTACAAAAAGTAGCTCCCTTCCTAGGCTTTCTACAGGACACACTGTATGAGACAATTAATAACCTTCTATGACAACCCTGGTCACTTTTGCTGATGAGCCATCCCACTCTCACTTCCCTTCCTGTGGAACAGGAAGGAATGCAGGAAGGTTAGATTATTTGTAATGGCCATCTCAGGGAAACAATGCTTGTAATTACTCTGACTGTTTGGAGAACTCCAGGGATCTAGGAACAGTGTTTGGGCCTTGAGAAGACAAATTTTCTGACTGTATCTGGCCTTGTAAAGTCCAATAGTAGATGAATCTATTCCTATAGAATTTTAGTGACCCTTTTGTTCATAACAGTGGCAGTGGGACAAAGTGCTGTTCCAGTACAAAGGAGAAGCAGATTCCATCTAGTTTCCTCATCGTTCAGCCCTCCAGGTGACATCTTGCACCTCCAGGCCTTCCAGAAAAGGGCAGGGAAGAGACTCATTTTCCCTAGCTTCAACAGGGCCTTTTGGTGACCTTTCATCTAGTAGCTAGAATGGGGGGATTCTATTAGACAAACTTGGACCTGAGCAGGCCTTTGGCTGCCCTTTCTAGTTTCTCTTTCTTTTCCTGAATAGACAGTCAAGTATCCAACTCCAGGCTTGCAGATGACTTTTTGAATTCCAGAAGTCTTGGATTCTTTCAGTGAAGGTGTCTAGCAGCAACGGGAGTGTCTTTAATGGAAGATGTTCTAGGTAGCCAGAGGATAAACACTTTTATGGAGATGAAATGAAAGGTAAAATCCTATAACCTACTGAGTCCTTTTACTAAGTCCTATAAACTACTTTATGTTCTGATGAGGTTCAGTATTAATCTCCCAGTAGGTTGTAACAGTAATTGTAAGTTAAGTTACTGAATCTTCTTTTAAGTAATAGTATCAATATAAACATTGTGGTTTCATTTGTTTGGTTTCGTGTTTAGCATGTCTTGAGACAAAAACAAAATAACTGTATCTGTTTTATATTGTACATTGGATTTCTTTTAATCCCCAACTCTTAGGGGAGCCTACATTCTGAGCTTTAAATACACTGATGCCTGGTATGTCATGGCAAGGGACTTAATGAACTGAGGAATTGGAGAAAAGGGAATCTTCCCTCTCTCATTAGAGGCCAGATCTCTCCCAGGAATGAGCCCAGTTTGACACACCTTTGTTCAAAGCAGAGAAGGTCCTTAAAGGAGGGGAAGTGGGCACAGTACTGGAATTATTTGAGCTCAGCAGTGGTTCTTCAAAGTTGAATTTATAAAAATCACTTTCACCTGGACCTTTTTTAAAACATCAGATGAGGAATCTAAAGCTGAGAGACTCCTAGGAATATTATAGCCATATCCCAGACCTCCCAGATCAAGGAGATAAAACTGCAAGCAACCAAAAGGAAACAATTCAAATATAGTGGAATAACAGGCAAGTTAACACAAGATCTAGCAGCTTCTGCATTAAAAGATCAAAGGGCTTGGAATATGATATTCTGGAGGGCAAAGGAGTTAGGATTGCAACCAAGAATGGTTTTCCCTGCAAAACTGAGTAAAATCTTTCAGTGAGATGGAGAACTTTCAAGTATTCCTTTTTTTTTTTTTTTTTTTTTGGTAACCATCTCTTCTTTTTTTTTTTTAATTTTAATTTTTTATTTTATTTTATAATTATAACATTTTTTGACAGTACATATGCATGGGTAATTTTTTACAACATTATCCCTTGCACTTACTTCTATTCAGATTTTTTCCCTTCCTCCCCCAACCCCCTCCCCCAGATGGCAAGCAGTCTTATATATGTTAAATATATTACAGTATAATTTAGATACAATATGTGTGTGTAGAACCGAATTTTTTTTGTTGCACAGGAAGAATTGGATTCAGAAGGTAAAAATAACAGTTTACATTCATTTCCCAGTGTTCCTTTTCTGGATGTAGCTGGTTCTGTCCATCATTAATCAATTGGAATTGGATTAGCTCTTCTCTATGTTGAAGAAATCCACTTCTATCAGCATACATCCTCGTACAGTATCATTGTTGAAGTGTATAATGATCTTCTGGTTCTGCTCGTTTCACTCAGCATCAGTTGATGTAAGTCTCTCCAAGCCTCTCTGTATTTCTCCTGTTGGTCATTTCTTATAGAACAATAATATTCCATAACATTCATATACCATAGTTTACCCAACCATTCTCCAATTGATGGACATCCATTCATCTTCCAGCTTCTAGCCACTATGAAAAGGGCTGCCACAAACATTTTGGCACATACAGGACCCTTTCCCTTCTCTAGTAGTTCCTTGGGATATAAGCCCAGTAGTAGTATGGCTGGGTCAAAGGGTATGCACATTTTGATAACTTTTTGGGCATAATTCCAGATTGCTCTCCAGAATGGTTGGATTCTTTCACAACTCCACCAACAATGCATCAGTGTCCCAGTTTTCCCACAGCCTCTCCAACATTCATCGTTATTTGTTCCTGTCATCTTAGCCAATCTGACAGGTGTGTAATGATACCTCAGAGTTGTCTTAATTTGCATTTCTCTGATCAATAGTGATTTGGAACACTCTTTCATATGAGTGGAAATAGTTTTAATTTCATCATCTGAAAATTGTCTGTTCATATCCTTTGACCATTTATCAATTGGAGAATGGCTTGATTTCTTATAAATTAAAGTCAATTCTCTGTATATTTTGGAGATGAGGCCTTTATCAGAACCTTTAACTGTAAAAATTTTTTCCCAATTTGTTACTTCCCTTCTAATCTTGTTTGCATTAGTTTTGTTTGTGCAGAAACTTTTTAATTTGGTGTAATCAAAATGTTCTATTTTGTGATCAATAATGGTCTCTAGTTCTCCCTTGGACACAAACTCCTTCCTCCTCCACAAGTCTGAGAGGTAAACTATCCCATGTTTCTCCAATTTATTTATGATTTCGTTCTTTATGCCTAAATCTTGGACCCATTTTGATCTAATCTTAGTATGTGGTGTTAAATGTGGGTCCATGCCTAGTTTCTGCCATACTAATTTCCAGTTTTCCCAGCAGTTTTTGTCAAATAATGAATTCTTATCCCAAAATTTGGGATCTTTGGGTTTGTCAAAGATTAGATTGCTATTTTTATTCACTATCTTGTCCTGTGAACCTAACCTATGCCACTGATCAACTAGTCTATTTCTTAGCCAATACCAAATGGTTTTGGTGACTGTTGCTTTATAATATAGCTTTAAATCAGGTACACTTAGACCACCTTCCTCTGACTTTTTTTTCATTAGTTCCCTTGCAATTCTCGACCTTTTATTCTTCCATATGAATTTTGTTGTTATTTTTTCTAGGTACTTTCAAGTATTCCTAATGGAAAGAGGAGACCCTTCCAAAATGGCCCCTCAAAGTGATCTCAAGGAGCCCTTTGGGTCACATCTACTAAAACTGCATCTCCCAGGTTGTGATTTTCCTTTTAACAGTCTAAAGCCAAGGACAGATTAATTTAAATCAAAATAGTGCACAGAATTCCCAGGGAATAAAGCCCTTCTTTCCTCTAACTGCAGGGGCCGCCATCCGTGCTAAAACACCTGTGTGTCTTAAATTACTCTCAGCCCACTAGCTTGAATGCCCACAACTGCTGGCCTCTGCTGGATTCCTCCTTGACCACTGAGCTGCTTACTGCCACCTGTTGATTCTTTTCTGGATTGCAGCTTCTAGACAGGTGCTTATTACTCAGCTCTGAGGACTCCCATTGCATCCCATTGAATCCACATAGCTCTAAAGGAGAAAGAAGCTGGTAACCTGACAGCCCACACTCACATAAATCCAAATCATTTGTATGTCATGACATCACCTCTCTGATGTCATACTCCTCTTCAAGAAGAAAGGACAAAAAACAGCAACAACCTAGAGATAGGCTCACATTTCTTTGTCTTTGACAGTTTGGTGCTGTGGTGGACAGAACATGGGACCTGGAATCGGGAAGACTGAAGTTCAAATCCTCCTGGCTGAGACAGCTTGAGCAATTAACCTCTATCTGCTTCAGTTTTCTCATCTGTAAGATGTCATAAAGATCAAATGAGGTACTTGTAGAGTGACTGGTACATAGACTTAATAAATGTTTTCTTCTTTCCTTATGATTCAGCCAGGACAGATTAAAAAAAAAGTCTCATCACTGAAAATTCACCCTTTTCCTATTAGGGACAGTTCCCTGAGTCTGGTCTGCTATTTTAACTGGAGAAAAGAAATTCCTTTCAACTCCCATCTTGCCCCTGAATCCAGTACTAAGATCATGCATATTATCCTGTGAATTATTTCAGTTTAATAGGAATGGATGGGTCTACCAATACCTGTTGATATTTGTTCTACATTCTATCAAGTATGACCAAAAAAATTATTCTTTGAGAAGTTAACACACAAAAAAGAAAAAAAGGAAAAAAAATCCATGGAGGAAAGATCCCAAACCCAGTTGCATGCATCCTCTGTGGAAGATTTATCAAAGGAAATGAACTAGAATTGTACAGAATGGGAAAGTATCTATAGGTTGAAATCTATGCTAAAGGATAGTGTTAATCCATATTGATGAGACAAATAATGGCTCTGTTGAGGTCTATGCCAGGTTCTAGCTATATGAACATGACACTGTTGAGACACTTAGCTCACTTTCCTGCCTCTTCACTCTACAGAGAGTAGGCTGCCATTAACAAATTAATTAATCACCCAGGTAAGGGATGAAGGATATAATTTGGTCCCCAGATGATATAGAGGCTATCTAGTCAGTGTGCATGTGCCTTTCTCTATAGTTGCAGTCTTCTTCATTATGCACCAGATGGTGCTCTGATTATACATAAGTAACTGATTCTCTTCAATTGGCTTTGGTGGGAGCTGGCTGTAGGCTTTGTGTAAATCTAGCACTATGGCATGGAATATTCCCAAAATTTAGCAAGAAAGGAAGCTCTCCTCATCTCTTCTCCAGGCCCTCATTTCCTGCATTTTCTTCTCATTCACGTCCCTAATTCATAAAACTTAACAGTTCACTTTTTAAAATGTAATTTTTGGTTGTTTTATGCTTGACAAACTCCAAACAACTGGTCATTTTCATATACAAAGAAGGGGGAAAAGAATTATATATATGAAAACAGTTGGTCAATAGTCAATAAACATCTATTAAGTACTTACTGTGTGCCAAGGACTCTAGTAAGCACTGGGAAGACAATGAAAGGCAGAAAACAGTCTCTGTCCTCAAGGAGCTCACAATCTAAGGAAACAGACCACATGTAAACAACTATGTGCAAGCAATATACATACAGAACAAATTGGAGCTAATCAACAAAGGAAGGAAAATACTAGTATGAGAGATTGGGAGCCCATATGAATTTATATTATATTCATCTTGGAGTTTTTTGGTATATGCTAATTTCAAAAGAGTTACACTTCTCTATGTTTCACTCTGACCTTGTTTCTAATCATTTCTACATTTTAAAATGGTCTGTTCATGTGCTTTCTCATTTTTTGGTATCATTATCCTTAGTTCTTCCTTTCCCTCAATTTGCATTCACCTTAAATGTTTTTAATCTCCACTATTAACACCTTAGCAAAATCAAGTCAACAAATACATTAACCATGACTGGAAATGGTTATCCCTATTCCATGCCTCTCTCTCAAGAGAGAGGGAACATACTTACCATCAGTTCTCTGGAGTCATGGGCTGGTCACCATACTGATTGGAGTTCTAAAGTCTTTCAAAACTTTTTCTTTACAATAACATATGTGTCGATTGCCTGATTCTGCTCACATTGCAGCAATTCATACAAATGTTCCCAGATTTCTCTGAATCCATTTTTTCCATCATTTTTTATGATACAACAATATTCCATGACATTCACATATAATGATTTGTTCAGCCATTCCCCAACTGATGTGGGCATGTCTTTCATTTCCAATAACAATTGAAGGCATTCCATGAAAAAAAAGGAGGGGGGGGAGCTGTTAACAAAAGTATTCAAGAATCAAATACTTTATTGATATCTGTTTATTGAGGTTTTCCCCCTATAGAATGCTTCAAATTCTGAATTGTATTCCTTGGTTCCTCCTACTGCTCACTTTCTGACTCCTTCCCATTTGATGGTAGTTTCCCTGGAGGTTGCACCTCAACGCATTCTCAACTTGTTTCCACTCTGGACAAATTTTTAAACTTCAGTCTCTTCCACAAGTGATTTCTAAGAAGACAGAACTAGCCCCAGTTAGATGCTCATTCCCTGAGATTTAGTGGAGGTAGACACAGCCAAACATACCTGTTTTACCCCAGTTATCTCTGTTCCATCTTTCTCTAAGTTCTCTTGAAGCACAGAACATAGCCACATGGCTGTCCCAGACAGAGCAAACTTATGTCTTTTAGCTTTCTCCAGCATGGGAGGACTTCTGTTACAAACCTATGGATCTAGAGCTCTGCAGACTACATACTGATTGGTGGAGGAGATGCTGAGTAAGTCTTTTAGGAGTAAGGCACTACACACTTACCACCATGTATCAAGATAAGGGCAAAATGGGTTCATAATCTAGACATAAAGTTGAAGAATATAACATAGTTTATCTCTCAGATATGTGGAGGAGGAAGGATTTTGTGACCAAAGAAGGACAAGAGATCATTATTGATCACAAAATAGATAATTTTGATTGTATTAAGATGAAAAGTTTTTGTACAAACAAAACTAATGCAGACAAGATTAGAAGGGAAGCAATAAACTAGGAAAACATTTTTACATTCAAAGGTTCTGATAAAGGCCTCATTTCCAAAATATATAGAGAAATGACTCTAATTTATAAGAAATCAAGCCATTCTCCAATTGCTAAATGGTTAAAGGATACGAACAGACAATTTTCAGATAAAGAAATTGAAACTCTTTCTACTCATATGAAAAGGTGCTCCAAATTACTATTGATCAGAGAAATGCAAAGTAAGACAGCTCTGAGATACCATTACACACCTGTCAGATTGGCTAAAATGACAGGAAAAGATAATGATGAATGTTGGAGGGTATGTGGGAAAACTGGGACACTGATACATTGTTGGTGGAACTGTGAATGGATCCAACCATTCTGGAGAGCAATTTGAAACTATGCTCAGAGTTATCAAACTGTGCATACCTTTTGATCCAGCAGTGTTACTACTGGGCTTATAAACCAAAGAGATCTTAAAGGAGGGAAAGGAACCTACATGTGCAAAAATGTTTGTGGCACCCCTTTTTGTAGTGGCTAGAAACTAGAAACTGAGAAGATGCCCATCAATTGGAGAATGGTTGAATAAATTATGGTATATGAATGTTGTGGAATATTATTGTTGTTAAGAAATGACCAGCAGGATGATTTCAGAAAGGCCTGGAGAGACTTCCATGAATGATGCTAAGTGAAATGGGCAGAACCATGAGATCATTATACACGGCAACAACAAGACTATGTGATGATCAATTCTGATGGACGTAGCTCTCTTTAACAATAAAATTATTCAAAGCAGTTCTAGTTGTTCAGTGATGAAATAGAAGACTGTGCAACACAAAATAGCATTTTCACTCTTTCTGTTGTTGATTGCTTGCATTTTGGATTTTCCCCCTTCTTGATCTGATTTTCTTGTGCATCAAGATAACTGTGTACCTATGTGTACACATATTATAGCATATTTAATATTTATGGACTACCTGCCACCTAGGGGAAGGGGTGGAGGGAAGGAGAGGAAAATTTGGACTAGAAGGTTTTTCAAGGATCAATGTTGAAAAATTACCCATGTATATGCTTTGTAAATAAAAAGCTTTAATAATGAAAGAAAGAATTTAGGTTCCTGCTTTCCTAGACTATGGAAACAATTGAAATTTCTTTATCTCTTCCACATAAATTCATAGTTTGGAGAATTTTGAGAGTTTATAAGGATTGGGGATATTGACTAGTTATCTATCTTATTGGTCAAATGACCCAGAAGAACAAACCTTTTTTTTTTTTTTTTTTTAAACATATAGGTCCTTTCTTTTTATCTCTTTGGGGTATATGTAAAACAATTCTTTCTTAAGAGTTATGTGGGGGGGGTGTTGAAGAGTAGTAAAGTAGCTACAAAGAGTTGTAAAGCAGAGGTTGGCAAATTTCAGGCTGAAGGTCAAATCTGGCTCACGGCCTATTTTTGTACAATCTGTTGGCTAAGGGTGGTTTTTATATTTTTAAAAGTTACTTACAACAGCATTGTTTGTTTGCTGACCCTCTGCTCTAGAATATCGAAACAAAACAAAACTCTAAAGAGCTTTGAAATAGCAAGTTTCCAGTTCCCTGCAGCAGAATCCATTCCCCTTCCCTGAACCTTCAGCCAACAGGAAGAAACAGAAAGGAAAGAATCTGGAAAGACTTGGACACTTCTCAACCTCTTTGGAAAAACAAACAAAACAAAACAAAACAAAACAAAAAAACCAAGAAACCCCTCTGTTGAACCTCATCATGCTCATCTTTCCAGTCCTTAATCTATTGTGTCTGTTTTATTTTTACATGGATTGCTCTGGTCCCACTGTCTGAAGGTCAAGTAGGTTATATTTTATCTAGACTCCTCACTCAAGGTTTTCAGTATCCAGAGGGGGTAAAGCAGGTATTCTCTCTGATTTGCCATTAGTTTCAGCCCACACAATTGTGTTCCCGTTTATTTTAGGGACCCCTCAACTAGCACCCTTCCAATTACATCTAACCACTTGAGATCAGATTAGTTTATACAGCAAAATCCAAACATACAAATATCTTTTCCCACCACCTCTGGACCATAATCTTTCCTATACCACTTCAGTTGCTGGAAAGAAAAGAAAGCTTCAATTCCTATATATAAATTCAAATTCAAATCAACACTAGGCTAGTATACCAGGCCCCTATTCCTCAGCGCTTCTCTGATAGGCTGGATGCAATATCCAACCTGAATTCCTGCGTTCCTGGATCCCCAAGGATTTAGTTCCTGGGTTGAAGATTCCCTGTACCTATAACTGAAACAGACAAATAAAAAATTAAGAAAGCACCAACCCCATTTTCTGGGCTCATGTGACATAAAAAAGAGGGATGATGAACCTCAGGTCCTCCCCCTTTATCCACATGATGTCACCTGCTTTGAGTGGCGTCCTTCACCCCCAAATGTGAATATAAGGAAACCCCAGGCAGTGTTCAGTGTCCAAGATTTAAAGATGCCACCAAGACCATACAGAATGTGGACACACACTCAGTTCTATTACCCAGAATCAGGTCTCCCAATGAATCAGTTTACACCACCATCAACAATGCTTTAGTGTCCAAATTTTGCCGGTTATTTTCCTTTTCTGTCCTATTAGTCAATCTGATAGGTATAAGACAGTCCCTCACAGTTGTTTTAATTTATTTTTCTCTAATCAATAGTGATTTTGAGCATTTTTCTATTTGACTATGGATGGCTTTGATTTCTTCTTCTGAAAACTGCCTCTTCATGTCCTTTTAACACTGATCAATGATGGAATGTATCATATTTTTATAAAATTGACTCTTATTTTCTATTTATCTGAGAAATAAGACTTATCACAAAAACTTGTTGTAAAAATTTTCCCCAGTTTCTTGCTTTCCTTTTAATTTTGGCTGTGTTGGTTTTATTGTGCAAACCCTTTTTAATGTAATGTAATTAAACTTATTTCTTTTACATCTTATGATGGTCTGTAATTTTCTTTCTTCATTTTTTTGCTTTCCTGGCTTAGGTACCAGCCCCATATTGGTATCATACAAAAATTTTGATAGGATTTGTTCTTAAGACAATTCTTATCATTATATTCAATTATACAATTAAAAACTAAAGTTTAAAAAAAAAAAAAAGAAAAGAAAGGAGGAGAACTATAGAGTCCAGTGCTTCAGATTCCCCATTAAAAAAGCCATTAGATTCTTCTTGCATCCACTCATTTGGACATTTATTGTGTACATCCTATCTACAGACAAATGGAGCCAGGTAACAGGACCATAGAACATACAAATGGAAAGAAGCTTGAAGATCAGCAACATATTGGTTTTAAATATGGGAGTAAATAAATAAGGTGTAAAGAATATAAATGACTTGCCTATACTCAAATAGGCAGCAGCTCACAGAGCTGAGATTCTGACTCAGGATCTCTGGCTCTAAGTCCATTGTCCATTCCAAGTATTTTTTTCTTATTCCCAAAATCCAGAACTGCTCCTCAGGGGTAAGAATTAATTCACAATCATTTCTGAGTTTCCCATTGGCCATCACTGAGAGGGGAGCCTGCATTGTTATTTAGATCCACCGGATCATTTGCCCATCTGTCCTAGAGGGCAGGACTGGAGGAAGGAACTCTGGGAGGGGCACTGACCACTGCTTTTATTCCACTCAGACAAGTGGGATGGGAGTGGAAAGCTAGAGGAGTGTGGGTCATTGTTCCAGTCCATCATGCCTTGGGGCAGATTTTATTGACTGTCTGGAAGTCTTGCCAAATTTGCAGCAGTTTCTGGGTCTGGATTCCATGAACAAGGGCAAGTTGGTGGTAGACACAGTGTTCATATGCTAGTGGAAACATCAAGAAGGATCCGGGGGGAGGAGGAATGGGCTCCAGCCCCATTTGCTGTAAACACAAGCCCACAAACACATCTTCCAGATAGATGACCTTGAGGGTCTGGGCCACAGCCAGAATCCTGAGGACTAAGGATCCAGACAGAACATAGCCAGGACCCCCACAGTAGGGGGGATATGTGTCCTGCAAATACAATTCTGGAGGCATGTACCACTTGTAATCTGGACTCCGAATAGGGCCTGTATTTTTATAGATGTAACCAGTAATAAAGTCAGGTCGTGGGGGCCCATTGGGCTGAAGCACCTGCTGTACCAGAAAACTGGGGTTTAGAAAGACATCACTGTCCACCTTGAGCACATAGCGGGCATCGGGACAGTACTGGGCCATCCACTCCAGACCCATGAGGACCTTGAGAGTCAAGTTGCGATAGGTATCTAGGAAGCCCACCTGGAGGAGATCCC
Organism: Sminthopsis crassicaudata; assembly: GCF_048593235.1. NCBI lineage: Eukaryota > Metazoa > Chordata > Mammalia > Dasyuromorphia > Dasyuridae > Sminthopsis > Sminthopsis crassicaudata. Next base: position 72,356,188 of record NC_133617.1, on the reverse strand, counting down.
CATGCTCTCTGTCCTCTTCTTGGAGGAGTTCATGAAGTTCCTTGGTGAAAAGAGGTGGGGGCAGACCAAGAACAAAGAGGCGTCGGATGATCACACCCAATTCTAAAGTCTCATTGCCCCAAGTTTCCCGGATGGCTTGGCGTCTCCCCACATCCTGGGGTTGAGTCATCACCAGCATGAGCAGGAAGGGGGCACCTCTGGGACCCTCACACTTGTCAGGGTGATTGAGTAGAAAAGGGTAGGGATAAGGGTACTTTAGCTGTAAGGGATGTGGTGTCTGAACCTGCCACTCAAACTTCCTTAGAGGAAGATTCAAAGTATCTTCAATCAGTTCTACGGAGTCCAGGGGAATCAAATCCAAGGAAGGAGTCCTGGAATCTACAAACTGACCCACCATCAGCAGTAGCAGCCCCCCAAAGGCTATACTCAACAGAGCTCCCCATATCAGATGCCTCCTGATCAACTTCATGGTGCCAATTGTTGCCCTGGGTAAAGAGGAGTGAGAGCGCTTGTTAGTGATGGGTGCAGGATCCCACAGAACCCCAGTTTCTGTTCAGCCAGATTAGAGTCTCTTTTACTCCATATGTAGATGAAGTATTTCCTGGTGTGGGCAACCCCCCCTTCCCCGGGGACTTATACATCCGGGAACAATGGGAAAGATAAAGGCAAGGGAACAGGGAAAAAGGATTTCTCCCCCCCCCATACCCCTGCACTTTGTGCTAGGCTAGCTGCCAAGTTAGCATTACAAGAACAGGAAGGGGGCCAGGTCAGAAGAATCAGGATGTTGCACTGTAGGGGGTCGGGGTGGAAGGAACCTATAGCTGGGAGTCCAGAGCTCTGGGTTTTAGCCTCAGCTCTGCCACTAGCTCAACTTGATCAAGTCAACCCTCCTCTTGGGGCTTCAGAATTCCCTATCAGTGAAATGAGGGTAAATGATCTGAATGACAAAAGTCCCCCCACCCCACAATCTGGGAGAGTATGATTTTGTGAAATTAAAGGTCTGAAAACTGGAGGGCTCCACTGTGCCAGTGGGAAAGTAGTTAATTGAGTGTCTAACCCCCTGATTGTACAAAAAGGCTTTGAATAGAAGAGGGACAGGAGCTGTCCATGTGGGCCCCTTCAGAAAGGTATAAAAAACAGGAATCATTTAAATTTGTCCCTGATTCTTGTTTTGCTTCATTCCTCTCCTATCTAAAATTTTCCCTTCCTCCCAGTCCTAGAAACAGCCTTAATTCTTGAACCTCTAGCTCACCCTGGGGAAATAAGATCTAACCCTGAGAAATCTAAAGTTTTTTCCCCTACCCCAGCCCACTCCCATCTACCCCAGCCCCAAATTTCCCCATTTCAGTTTCCCACAAAGCTGATAGGAGGCAGACTCTAGGGTTATTGCTCTGAAAAACCCAGAATCTGTGTTATTGATGTTCTCCCAGGTCCCTTTCCCAGATTCCTCCCTTCTCCTTGATTCCTCTCCCCTTTAGCCCAACAGGGTCCTTACCTTCCCTGGTCAGAATGAAGGGGATGTGGTGTCAGCAGGACAGCTCACAGGGGACTGCCACTCTCTGTCCAGGTAAGCATGGATATGGGAGGAGTGAGAAGGTGGAAGTGGGAGGAACTCTGCCTGCCTCTCAGTGAACTTGCAAGTAAAGGGTGGGGCTGATCACCTATGTCACTAGTCAGCTTGGCCTGGCCTGGAACCCAGTTGTTGGAGATTGTCTGCAGGGGATGGAAGGTGACAGAGATAGCAGGACTGACCAAAGACTGCCACAAAAGAAAGGGGGAGAAAACAGAGCCTGCTATAATCATGATCATAATCATAATAGCCAATATTTATATAGAGTTTTAAGGATGATAGAATGTTTAATCTACATTATCTCATTTTAATCTCAGAAAAACCAAACAGTAACCCCTTTGAGCTAGGCACTATAAGGCCTACTAATTACATTTTGCTTGTAGAGGGGGAGGCACCCCAGCATTTCAAAGATGTTGCTGCTGTGGCAATTTTCCACTCCTATGCTAATGTGGAGTGGAAAAGAAAGGTGAGTTAGTACTAATGTTCAGGCCTATCTGAACTCTCATGAGTTCATTCTAGGATTTAAAATGTAAGACGTATTCTACCCGGTGTCTTCAAAGTATTAATGAAGTTTCAAGCTACTAAATTTTAAAATGCAACAAGATAGTATTTCATAAGCTTATCTAGTTTGATTGGTCTTTGACACCCAATTCTCAAAAAAGCTCTTATCCTTTTGCTAACTTTTTGGTTCCCAACAGAAAAATACACTCACATTTTGATTTAAAATAGCCATTGTATAAAGTCAGATTTTTAAAAAAAAGTTAGAATATTAAACTCCCAAGTGAAAACATTTTACATTCAAGGATTCTGATGAAGGCCTCATTTCCAAAATATATAGAGAATTGACTCAAATGTATAAGAATTCAAGCCATTCTCCAATTGATAAATGGTCAAAAGACATTAACAATTTTCAGATGAAGAAATTGAAACCATTTCTAGTCATATGAAAAGCTGTTCTAAATCACAATTAGAGGAAATCGATTTAAGTCAATTCTGAGATACCACTACACCTCTCAGTTTGGTTAAGATGACAGGAAAAGATAATGACAAATGTTGGAGTAGATGTGGGAAAACTGGGACACTGAGACATCGTAAGTGGAACTGTGAACGGATTCCACCATTCTGGTGAGCAATTTGGAACCATGCTCAAATTATCATCAAACTGTGCAGTGGTGTTTGATTTAGTGGTGTTTCTACTGGGCCTGTATCCCAAAGAGATCTTAAAGGAGGGAAAGGGACCTGTATGTGCAAAAATGTTTGTGGCAGCCCTTTTTGTAATAGTTAGAAACTGGAAACTGAGTGGATGCCCATCAATTGGAGAATGTCTGAATAAATTGTGGTATATGAATGTTATGGAATATTATTGTTCTGTAAGAAATGACCAGCAGGATGATTTCAGAGAAGTCTGGAGAGACTTACATGAACTGATGCTGAGTGAAATGAGCAGAACTAGGAGATCATTATATATGGCAACAATAAGAGCATACGAAGATCAATTCTGATGGACATGGCTCTCTTCAACAATGACATGATTCAGGTCATTTCCAATGAACTTGTGATGAAGAGAGCCATCTACACCCAGAGAGAGGACTATGGGTATTAGGTTCTTACTAAGTGCTAATGAGATAATGAGATATTAGGTTCTTACTAAGTGCTAAGTCGGTACTTGACAATTCTCTAGTTCTGGCTATGACTGGGAGTTTTACTTTGAATTTCTGGGGAAGAGCTTGCATGCTGAGGAGGAGCAAGTTCATTGGTTGAAGTAACTTTTTCCCAGAAGCCCTTGCATTATCCCACGCCCATTCTCTAGGAGGATAAAAGAGGGAAGTCACTACTCTGGACCAAAGTTAACGGCAACTGTCTGGAGACAACAGTTCTTTACAGGAAGAAGAATCTGTTTGAGAGATTTGAGTTGACACAGCAGATCTCCTCCCAGAGAGCGATTGGCAGCTTCTGGAGACAACAGCATGTTACAAATGGGAACTGAGTTTGGATCACAATATAACATTTCACTCTTTTTGTTGTTCTTTGCTTGCTTTTTATTTTCTGTAAGGGTCCTTTAAATGGGCGGCCACAGTGCAATAGGAGATTGATTGGCCCAGAAGTAATTTCTGTGGATATAGGACTGCCCTGTGGGTGGGATCCTGGTCATATTGAGATATCTTCGTAATGGGTGACGACTCTCTCGCTGGTTGGCTGTGTGTGTAACCTCACAGGCCCTTTATAAGCCCACTGCAGACAGCAATTGCTCTCTTTAACCTGGCACTCTTTAACCTGGCTCCCTAGCCTGGGGTAGCTGAGCCAAGCCAAGCTGATGGATAGCCCAGAGAGGTAAGGAGTTTGGTAGTGAACATGTGGGTCTTCAGACCAGGTGTTCACTAGGGAGTTAACAAGTCAGGGCATTAAGTCAGGGAATTATGTGAATAAGTATAATAAAGGCTTTTAAGATTACACATGGCTGTTCTTGAGCATGTTATTGGTTATTAAACTATAGATTTAAGAAATCATGGCCAGAGACCTTTGAAGGTCTCAGAGGAGGCGAGCCGGGTAGAGTTGACACTGCAAAGGTCAGTGGTCAAAGGTACTCTGTTGGGCCTAGGACAGACTGATAATAGTAACTGCCAGGAGGGCATGTTACAATTTTCTTTCTCATTTTCTTTCCTTTTCTATCTGATTTTTCTTGTGCAGCAAGATAATTGTATAACTATATATGCTTATATTGGATTTAACGTGTATTTTTACCATGTTTAACATATATTGGATTACTTATTATCTGGGGGAGAAGGTAGAGGGAAAAATTGGAACACAAGATCTTGCAAGGATCAGTGTTGACCCTTATTATTGACATTATGTTGACCCAGTGTTGACATTATCCATGCATATGTTTTGAAAATGAAAACTTAAAAAAAAAATTTCCCAAGTGGCTGCAACATATACCTTTTAGGGAAGAAACAAATTACATTAGTGCCTATTTGTTTTATTTTTCACATGATGAATTAAAATTAAAACAATGCCCTGTTCTAACTTCCTTGGTCTCACATGAATGAAAGATCTAATTAGCTTTTCCAGAATAGACAACTTTGAGTGAGTAATTTCAATTCTAAATCATTAGAGAAAGTTTGTCTTGGGTATGACATGGTAACATTGGGGAGGAAAGGGGGAAATGTCTTTTTGTTTAATCCAATTAAGAAATTTCTCATTGTTTAGTGTTGTCCAGCTTGAAAGAGGAATTGTTCAATAAAGTACAGGTGTTTTCAGGAGATATATTTCTATGGATGTGCAGGCATCAAAATTATTATTGCTCCTCAAACCCTAAACTTAAAACCCTAAACTTAACCCTAAAACTCTATCTACTGAACTATTTAGCTGCCCTTCACTTAAAATTAGTGTTTTGTATAATCAGAATTGATAGCAAATGTTCATCTGTAAATGTTGACCTGTTATGGATTTTATGTGTTTCCTCCTTGAAAATGTCATTTCACACAAAAATGTACTGCCAAATATTGATATTAAATCATATATACATTTTTGTTTCTGTTTTGTTTTGTAATTCTCTTTATTTAATTTTATTTATTTTTTGTTACAATTCAAATTCTGAAATGCTTCCCTTTCTTTCTTCCCACCACCATATGGCATTAGACAAACAGACAGAGAGACAGACGAGAGAAAAGAGAGAAAGAGAGAGAGAGAGAAAGAGAGAGAGAGAGAGAGAGAGGAAACCATTCTATACACATTTCTGCATTTCAGTTCTTTCTCTGGAGGTAGATAGCATCTTCCTTTCATAGGTCCTTTGTAGTTGACTTGCGTATTTATAATATTCAAAATAATTTACTCATTCACAGTTGTTTCTTGACTAGTTTTGCTACTATATACAATATTCATTTGATTCTACTCATTTCACTCTTCATTACTTCATTTACATCTTGCCATGTTTTTCTAAAAGTATATGATTTTAAGTGAACACATTCACAGTTTTAGAATTCTATTTATTTCTTCTCTGATATTTGCCTTTTAGCATGTTATTACATTGTAGCTTAATAATTTTCAATTCAAGGATAGGTGAAAGCTCTTCCATTGTACAACTAAGTGAATTTTGAAATATGAATTTTTTTTATATTTTGCATCAAAATCTTCATGACTAGAACTATAATTAGAGTTCATAAAATATATCCATTGCAAATGTGTGTGGAAATGGAGATCTGTCTTCTTGAATTTTTTGTATTATTCAATCCTGCCTCTGTTGTTCAAAAACAGCTACAGAATATGTAAAACAATGAGCATGGCTACATTCCCATAAAATTTTATTTATAGACAGAAATTTGTATTTAACATAATTTTTACTTGTCACAAAATATTATCTCTTTTTTTGACTTTTGCAATCATATAAAATCATTGTTAAAAAAAACAATTCTTGGGCCAGCTAAATGGCTCAGTGGATAAAGCACTGCCCCTGGAGATAGGAGGTCCTGAGTTTAAGCCCAGCCTCACATAATTAATACTTACTAGATATGTGACTCTGGGCAAGTCACTTAACCCCAAAGGCCTCACACACAAAAATAAAGAAATAAAGAATATAATTGGAAAAATAAAATCTTATTTTAAAAAATGATTCTTAGCTTTACATACAAAATATTCAGCAGGTCACCTAAGGTGGCACAATGAACTGACCATGGAGTCAGGAGGATCTGAATTCAAGTTTAGCCTCACACATTTAACACTTACTAGCTGTGTGATCCTGGACAAGTCACTTAATCTCAACTGCCTCAAAAAAAATAAATAAATAAAATTAATCCAACCTAGATTCCAGAAGCACAAAACTAAAAAGTCACAAGCCAGGAAGGGCTAAACCCATGTTGAAAGCTTTTTGTAGCTACTTTATTGCTGCATGATTTCCCTTGACATGGCCACTCTACATGGTATAAAAAGTAGCTTACTTCCTAGGACTTTCTACAGGCCACAGTGTGTCTCACACATTGTGTGAGACAATTAAAACCTTATATGACAACCCTGATCCTTTATGCTGATAAGCTATTCCACTCTCACTTTCATTCCTGTGGAATATGAAAGAATGCAGGGAGGTTGGATTATCTTATAATGGCTATCTCAGGAAAGCCATGCCTTTACTTACCCCAAATATTTTGGGGAGCTCCAGGGATCTGGTGACAGTATTTGAGCTTTTAGTGTTTGAGTCCAGCTTCACTGAATACCAAGAATGTGAATAAATATCCCATGCCAGACAGAAGATATGCTTTGCAGTCTCCATTTATTCATCTCAGTGTCAATGTTTATATATCTGTTAGACTAGTGTTAAGACATTACTAGCTGCCTTCAGGTGACCTCATATTATTCCAGAGTTAATGCACATTCCACACTTTGACATTTCAGTATCCACCTATACCAAGATACTTATTAACACAGACTTGTAGA